>NW_017731861.1:1467540-1493688 GCF_001890085.2 Hipposideros armiger | reverse complement strand
GTAGTAGAGGGCCGGCCGAGTGGCTCAGTTGGTTAGAGCATGAGCTCTGAGCAACAGCATTGCCAGTTTGATTCCCACATGGACCAGTGAGCTGCACCCGAGCTGAGTGGCCCCTGAACTGCCAATGGGCAGCTGAATGGCTCAGTTGGTGAGAACACATGCTCCTAACAACAAGGTTGCCAGTTTGACTTCCACATGAGATAGTGGACTGTGCCCCCCACAACTAGACTGAAAACAGTGACTGGACTTGGAGCTGCACTGTGCCCTCCACAACTAAGATTGAAGGACAACAACTTGATTTGGAGCTGATGGGTCCTGGAAAAACAAGAAGGAGAAGGAGAAGGAGAAAGAGAAGGCAAAAGAAATATTACTACAGGCAAAGAGATACTTTATAACGATAGAAGAATCAATACATCAGGAAGATAAAACAATTATAACTAAATAAATATGCAGTTACTAACAGAGACGCATTTATGAAGCAAAAACTGACAGAATTAAAAGGAAAAATAGACAATTCAACAATTATAGTAGGAAATTTAAATATGTCTCTCTTAGTAACTGATAGAACAAGTAATTACAAAATCATTAAGGATATAGACGAATTGAACAACACTATCAACCAACTTGACCTAACTTTTATAGAAAACTCAAACCAATAACTCTTGAATGCATATCATTTTCAAGAAAACATGTAATATTCTCTAGGAGCAACAATATACTAGGCCATAAAGTAAGACTCAATAATTTTTCTTTTTCTTTTTTTTTTAAGATTTTTTGGGGAATTGGGGAAGGGAACAATATTGGGGAATTGGGGAAGGGGAACATTGTGTTTCTCCAGGACCCATCAGCTCCAAGTCAAGTTGTTGTACTTCAATCTTAGTTATGGAGGGTGCAAGCTCAGCTCCAAGTCCAGTTGCCGCTTTCAATTTTAGTTGTGGGGGGAGGGGAGTGTATGTGCAACTCACCATCCCATGCAGGAGTCGCACGGGCAACCTTGTTAAGAGCACGCACTCTCACCAGCTGAGCCATCTGGACGCCTGCTGGCAACTTAGCAGCAGCTCAGCTTGGGCGCAGTTTGCTGGCCCATGTGGAAATTGAATGGGCAACCCTGTTGCTCAGAGCTCGTGCTCTAACCAATTGCACCATCCAGCCGACCCCAAGACTCAATAATTTTTAAAAGATTGAGATCATACAAAGTGTGTTCTCCATACACGAGAGAATTAAGTTAGAAATCAAAAAGAGAAGAAAATTGAGAAAGCTTTATATATTTGGAAATTAAACCAGCCACTTCTTAATTACCCTTTGGTAAAAAAAAAAAGGAAAACAAAACGGAAACTAGAAAATTCAAACACAGTATATTTATATGTATTTGATGTCATTAAAGCAATGCTTAGAGAGAAATTTATAGTTTAAATGCTTATATTAGAATGGGAGAAAAATAAAATATCAACAATCTAAGCTTTCCTATAAAGAGTTTGAAAAAGAAAAGCATATCAAGCCCAAACTAATAAGATGGGAGGGAATAATAAAGATAAAAGCAGAAATCTATGAAATAGAAAGAAGATGCAGAAAATCAGTATAACCAAAAGTTTGTTCTTTAAAAAGATTTTAAAAAATTGATAAAGCTGGTCCGGCCGAATGGCGCGATGGTTAAGAGCCGGCTTGGGACGCCAGAGGGCCCCGGTTCAGATCCCACAGATGAGGGCCAGTGACACTGCCCTCCACAGCTAAGATGCTGAACAACAGCTCAACCTGGAGCTGGGCTGCCGTGAGTCGCCGGTGACGGTGTTGTAGGCTGCGGCCCCTGTGGTGGTGCGTTGCCATGGGCTACCGTGTGTAGCCAGCAACCAGCGTGAGCGGCCAGCAGCCGCAGTGAGCGGCCATCCAGAAGCCGGCGACTGATCTGCCTCGCCCGGGAAGAGCGCAATGATGGTGCCAACTTGGGCCAGTGAAGCAACGTCCTCCACAACTAGACTGAAGAACAAAACGACAGCAACTTGTCTGCTCCCCTTCCCCCACTTCCCCAGCGCTGTTCCCATCCCTCCAATTCCCCAATAAAAATCTTTAAAAAAAATTGATAAAACTTACTTGTCTGATCAAGATAAAAGGAGAGAACACACAAATTACCAAAATCAGCAACGAAAGAGAGGACATTACAATACACCATTTACAAAAAAACCTACAGCTAACTTAATCCTTAATGGTGCAAACTGAATGCTTTTTCCTAAGATCAGGAATAAGAATGGATATTCTCTCTCCCACATTAGTATTCAACATTGTACTGGAGGTTCTATCCAGTGCAGTAAGAGAAGGAAAAGACATTAAATCCTTGCAGATTGGTATGTAATAAGTAAAAGTGTCTTAATCAGAGAGCACATGATTCTGTGTGTAGATAATTCTAAGAAATGTACTTCAAAAACTAGTAAAACTAATAAGTAAGTTTAACAGGATTATATAGTATGTAAGATCAATATACGTAATTTTTAGAAACTTCTCACAAAAAAAATCTGAGGCACAGATTAATTCACTGGTGAATTCTATCAAATGCTCAAAGAAAAATTAACACCAATTCTCCACAAACTCTGAAAAATTAGAGGAGGAGGGAACACTTCCCAACTCTTTCTATGAGGCCAGTGTTAGCCTGATACTAGAACTATATAAAGACAAGAGAAAAAAACTTACAGATCAATATTTCTTATGAATATAGATATAAAAACTTCAACAAAATACTTTCAAACTGAATCCAGCAACATCTGAAAAAGATTATGTACTCTGATCAAGTGAGATTTTCCCCAAGAATGCAAGGTTGACTCAACACATGAAAACCAATCAGTGTACTACATTATATTCATAGAAATAGGATGAAAACCATATGATAATCTCAATGATGCAGAAAAAACATTTGACAAAATCCAACATCCTTTCATGTTAAAAATACTTAGAAAACTAGGGAAGAAGGGAACTTCTTCAATCTAGTAAAAGGCATCTATAAAAAAATAATAATAATAATTAGTGAAAGACTGAAAGCTTTTCTCCTAAGATTGGGAACAAAACAAGGACATTCAATTTCACCACTTCTATTTAAACATTTACTGGAGAAAATAGCCAGGACAGTTAGAACATAAAAGAAAAAGAAAGGGGATTCACACTGAAAATGAAGAAGTAAAACTATCCCTACTCTCAGATAACATGATCTTATATATAGAAAATCCTATGGAACACACACACACACACACACACACACACACACACACACTATTAGCAACAATAACCAAATTCAGCAAGTTTTCAGGGTACAAGATCATATACAAATGTCAACTGCATATAATAGCATACAATAGCAATGACCAATCCAAAAATAAAATCAAGAAAACAATTCCAGGGTCTGCCGAGTGGCTCAGTTGGTTAAGAGAGCGAGCTCTGAGCAACAGGGTTGCTGATTTGATTCCCACATGGGCCAGTGAGATGCACCCCAGCTGAGCTGCTGATGGCAAGATGGCTCAGCTGGTGAGAGCACATGCGCCTAACAACAAGGTTGTGGGTTCGACACCCGCATGGGATGGTGGGCTACTCCCACCTGCAACTAAGATTGAACATGGCACCATGACCTGAGTGGTGACTGGACTTGCAGCTGAGCTAGCTGCGCCCTCCACAACTAAGACTGAAATACAACAACGTGGCTGTTCCCCTTCCCCAATTCCCCAACACTGTTCCTCTTCCCCAATTCCCCAATAAAATCTAAAATAATAATAATAATTCCATTTATAACAATAGCATTAAAGGAATAAATTACTTAGGAATAAATTTAACAAAAGAAGCACAAGATGTACTGAAAACTAAAAACATCATTAAAAAAATTAAAGAACTAAACAAATAGATATTCCATGTTCATGGATTGAAAGACAATATAATTCAGATGGCAATACTACCCAAATTAGTCTACAGATTTGATGGGATTCCTATAAAAATCCCAGCTGCCATTTTTTGAAAAAAGAAATTGAATATCTGATTCTAAAATTCACATGGAAATGCAAGAAACCCAGATAGCCAACCCAATTTTAAAAAAGAACAAAGTTGGAGAACTCACACTTCCTTATTTCAAAACTTTCTATAAAGCTATAGTAATCAAGACTGTATAGTACTGGATAAGAATAGACATACAAATCAATGGGATAGCATTGAGAGGCCAGAAATAACCCCTTACTTTATGGTCAGTTGATTTTCAACATGTGTGCCAAGATCATTCAATAGGAAAAAAAATAGTCTTTTTAACAAATGATGCTAGGACAACTGGATATCTACATGCAAAAGAATAAAGTTAATCCCTTCCTTACATTATACACAAAGGTTAACTTTAAATGTGTCATATACATAAATGTAAAAGCTAAAATTATAAAACTCTTAGAAAAAAACATAAGCATAAACTTTTATCACCTTGGGCTGGTTAAAGCCTTCTTAGATGCAAGAGCAAGAGCAAAAGCAACAAAAGAAGAAATAAATAAATTGGACTTCAACAAAATTTAAGACTTTTGGCTTCAAAGGACACTATCAAGAAATTGGAAAGGGGACGCAGAGGATGGGAGAAATTATCTGCAAATCATATATTTGCTAAAAAACTTATACCCAGAACACATAAAGTGCTCTTACAGCTCAACCATAAGAAGACAATCAACCCAATTTAAAAATGGGCAAAGATTGAATAAATGTTTCACCAAAGAAAGTTTAGTTAAAAGTTAAACATGCTCTTACTATACAATCAGACAATTTCACTCCTAGTTATCTACCCAAGAGGAATTAAAAATAAGTTCAAACAAAGACTTGCATGTGAACATTCATAGTAGCATTATTCATAATAGTCTAAAACTGGTAATGATCCAAATGTTCATCAACTGGTGAATGGATAAATCAAATGTGGTCTATCCTTAGAATGTAAGAGTATTCAGCAACAAAATGAAAACTAGCTATTGGTAAATACTATAACATCAAAGAATCTCAAAAACATTATGGCAAATGGAAGAAAACAGACTTAAAATACTACATATTGTATCATTCCACTTTAAATATACAAAATTCAAATAATGCAACCAAAAACACCAAAACAAAACATAAAACATATCAGTAGTTGCCTGAGGTTGGGAGCAGAGATTGAGAGCAAAGAGGTAGAAGGGGACTTTTTGGGGTGATGAAAAAGTTCTAAAACTATATTGTGGTGATGGTTGTGCAGCTTTACACTTACAGTGAGTGAATTTTATGGCACATAAATTATGTGTCAATGTAGCTGTTTTTAAAAATCCGTAATCATAAGACATAAAACAACCCAGCTTAAAAAATTGGGAAAATATTTTAACAGAAACCTCCCAAAGAAGATATATAGATGACAATAAGAACATTTTAAATGCTCAATATCATAGGTCATTAGGGAAGAGAAAATTAAAACCACAATGTGATATCATTACACATCTATTAGAGTGGTTAAAAGAAAAATGGAGAGAATGAAGAACATCTGGAATTCTTATATGTTATTGAGTGAAAGTGTAAAACAGTGCAATCATTTTTCAGGGTGGAATCGTACAATGGTACAGGAACTTTGGAAGACGATTTGGCAGTTTCTTATAGTAAAATACACACTTACCATATGACCCAGAAATCTGACTCCTAGGTATTTACCCATGAGAAATGAAAGCATATATCTACACAAAAACCTGTATATTGATGTTTATACCAGAGTTGAAAAGACAGAGTTGAGGAGACAGAGTTGAGGAGACAGAGTTGAGAATTCAAAGAGAAAGTGGATAGAATTTTCAAGGCTGCATACTGGAGGTGAAAAGCCTTCATAAAGAGAGCACCAGTAATCTAGTTTCAGATGCATACTGATCAACATATTTGTGTGAGGGAGTTACCAAGGCTAGGGGAAGAGCCATTGAAAAGGACAGGGGAACAATCACCAGAACTCAGAGCTGGGAACATTTCATGTTCCCAATAACAAAGTGGTAAGACCTACTGACAAGCCAGGCATCACCAGAGGTCTCAGAAGGACATTGCCAAATGAGCTCTAGATTAAAGACTATTCTGGACCCATGTGAAAAAGCTTATAAGCAAGTCTCATAAAGGTCAAAAATTTTTTCCAAGTAATACACCCAAGATCAAGTCTCAAAATTAAAAGAATACAAAAAGCTTCAGAATACAACAACTTAAAATTACAATATCTGATGTCCAATAAAAAATTACCAGGTATAGAGGTGTATTCTGGGAAAATGGTGGAGTAGGAAGTACCTGGAATGTGTCTCCCCACTTAGACAACAACTGTACTGACAGAATCTGATGTAACTGTTTTAGAACTCTGGAGTCTGTTGAAGGCTTACAACTTCCAGGGGAAGACTTGGATCGTAAATTATAGTTAGTTTAGTTTCAGTCAATTTCAGCATTTAGTTCAGTAGCAGCTACCTATCCCCCACCTCCGCCACATGGCAGGCAGCTGTGCACCTGTTCCTGGAGCAGCTAGCACATACCTGTGGGAGCAAGGGAGGGCAAAAAGGATTCTGTCCCCCAAATATCAGGAATCTCTGCTCTCATTGTTGATTGCTGCTTGGGATCACACAGATGCAGAAAAAGAAGTAGGCAGCTATTGTTGAACCTCCTCTCATTGCGGCAAACCTCTCTCCTTTTGGCTGAAGTGACTTCTAGGAGACTTAAAGGGTCAATGCCCTTTTTTTTCTTCCTTCATTTTTCACTTTTTCCCCTTCTGAGAGCCTGATGTTAAAGATAAAGACATTAAAAAACAACTTCATATACAGAGAGAATTAGAAAGTGACCATAGATGCCAGGGAAAGACTCAGAAAAGACACAAGAAGAACTTACATTTACACTCCAGACTGACCCTCAGCACAGAGTCAACCTAAAACAATAAAAACAAACAAACAAAAACAACAACAAAAGAACAGCAAACCCTGGAGAGAAGAAAATCTGTCTTCCAGAGTTACTACATTATTAGGTTAAAAAGTCCAGTGTTCAACAAAAAAAAGACAAAGTATACAAAGAAACAGAAAAGTGTGCACCATTCAAAGGGGAAAAAATAAACAGAAATTATCTCTGAAAAAGACATAATGACAGATATAACAGACAAAGGTTTTAAAACAACTGTCTTAAAAATGCTAAAAAAATTAAAAGAAGACATAGAGAAAGTCAATAAAATTATATGTGAACAAAATGGAAATATCAACAAAGATAAAGGAATAGAAAGCCTAAAAATGAACCAAAAATAAGTTCTGAAGCTGTAAAGTACAATAACTGAAATGAAAATTTCATTAGAGGAATTCAAAAGCATATTTAAGAAGGGAGAAGAATTCGTGAACTTGAAGATAGAAATGATCAAAGCTGAGGAACAGGGGAATAAAACAATTGAAGCGGGCTGGCCGAGTGGCTCATTGGTTAAGACTTGGCTTGGGAGCACGAGCACTGAGCAGCAGGGCCACCAGTTCAGATCATACATGGGCCAGTGACTCTGTGCCCTCTACAGCTAAGATGGTGAACACAGCTTGACCTGGAGCTGGGCTGCCGTGAGTCGCCGGCGATGGCGTAGGCTGCAGTGGGCTTCCATAAGCTACCATGAGCGGCTGGCAGCTACTGTGAGTGGCCGTCCAATGGCCCGCGACCGATCTGCCTCAGCCGGGAAGAGCGCAATGATCATAATACCAACATAGGCCAGTGTAGCGGTGTCCTCCACAACTAGACTGAGGAACAAAAGGACAGCAGCTTGTCTGTTCCCTCCCCCAATTCCCCAATAAAATCTTAAATTAAATAAAATGATTGAAGAAAGTGAACAAAGCCTAAGGGACCTGCAGGACAACATCAAGCAGACCAACATACACATGGTGAGAGTCCCAGAAGAAGAAAAAGGGAGAGAAGAGGGCGGAGTGAATATTTGAAAAAATAATGGCTAAAAACTTCTCAAATTTGATGAAATACATATTGATGTCAGACAATTAAGTTTGCGAACTTTGTTGCAATGATGTTGCTAGCCTATTTTGATATCAGAGGGATTATTCATTATGAATTTGTACCAACTAGACATACAGTTAACCAAGTTTACTATTTGGAAGTGCTGAAAAGGCTGCTTGAGAAAGTTAGATGACCTGAAGTTTTCACCAACAATTCATGGCTTTTGCATCATGACAATACACGGCACTGTCTGTAAGGGAGTTTTTAGCCAGTAAACAAATAACTATATTGGAACACCCTCCCTACTCACCTGGCCCCTAATGACTTCTTTTTTTACCTGAAAATAAAGGAAATATTGAAAGGAAGGCATTTTGATAACATGCAGGACATCAAGGGTAGTATGACAACAGCTCTGATGGCCATTCCAGAAAAGGAGCTCCAAAATTGCTTTGAAGGGTGGACTAGTCACTGGCATTGGTGCATAGTTTCCCAGGGGGAGTACTTCGAAGCTGACCATAGTGATTTTCAGCAATGAGGTATGTAGCACTTTTTCTGAGTTTGCAAACTTAATTGTCATACCTCGTAAATACAAACATTCAAGAAGTGCAACAAAGTTCAAGTAAGATGAACTCAGAGATCACACCAAGACATATGTAATCAAACTTTCAAAAGACCAAGACAGATAGAATTTTGAAAGCAGCAAGAGAGAAGTGAATCATCACATAAGTGATTATATGTAGATTATATGTAGATTTCTTAGCAGACACTTTAGAGACCAAGAGACAATGGGATTATATATTCAAAGTACTAAAGAAAAAAATGTCAATCAAGAATTTTACATCCAGAAAAACTTCAAATATGTACTGTATCCTTCAAAAGTGAAGGAAATATTATGACAGTCTCAAATTTTTAAAAAGCTGAGGGAGTTTGTGACCATCAAAATTGCCATGCAACAAATGTTCAAGGGAGTCAAGATGAAATGAAAGGACATTACACCATAACTCAAAGCCAAATAGAGAAATATAGATCTCAATAAAGGTAAATACATGGGCAATTATAAAACTAGTATTATTGTAAAAATGGTTTATAACTGCACTTGTCTACATGATTTAAGAAACTGATACATTCAAAGAAAAAATTATCAGTATAAAGGCTAGTATTATTGTTATTGTAACTTCAGTTTATAACTTCAAATCTTGTTTTCCACATAATTTAAGAGACTGCTGCATTTTAAAAATTATTAGTTTATGTTTTGGGGCACATGATGTATAATGTGTAATTGTGTAACATCAATAACTGAAAAAAGTGGGAACAAAGCGATAAAGAAAAGTGTCTTGGTATGTTATTGAAGTTAAACTGGTATAAATTAAAATTAGAATGTCATAACTTTAAGATGTTAAATTTAATTCCTGTGGTAACCACAAATAAAGTAGCTATAGAATATACACAAAAAGAAATGAGAAAAGAATTTAAACACTTCACTACAAAAAAAAATCAACTAAACACAAAACAAGCCAGTAATGGGATTTCTGGTCAAGATAGCAGAGTAGGTAAATTCTGTGTTCACCTCCTCTCAGGACCACATCAATTACAACTAAACTATAAAACAATCATCACTGAGAATACCTGAAGTCTAGCTGAACTGAAGCCCTACAACTATGGATATACAGAAGCCATCTTGAAACTGGTAGGAGGGTCAGAGACATGGAACAGGCTGGTTCCACACCTGTGTGTGACCAGTAAAAATCAGGAGGGCTATCTTGGCTGTGGAGGTACCCCCCAGAGGAGCAAGGGGTCCCAACCCCATGCCAGACTCCCCAGCCTAGGGTTCCAGTGTTGGGGAGAGAAGTCCCCATAACTTCTGGCTGTGAAAACCAGCGGAGACTGTGGCTGAGTGAGACAGAGGGCAGCTGGAGTCCCAGGTGCTCCTCTTAAAGGGACCACATGTGGACTTACTTGCTGATGGACTCATTCACTCTGAGTTCCCGCACTGGGGCAGTGGCTTGATAGGTGCCAGGGACATACAGGGAAATAACTGAATTGTCTGTCTCAGGACAAGGGCTGGAGGGGCAGCTTTCTCTCAGACAGAGGAGCTGGTGGCAGCCATTGTTTTTTTGTTGAGTCTTCCCCCTCCCTGCGTGCAGATGCAGGAAGATGCCATATCTGTCTCCATCAAATTGGCTATCACCTTTCATCTGCCCTGCCCTAGTGATTCCCAGAGACCCCACCCCACCCAACTTTCAGGCACATCAAAGCCACTTCCAGTGGCTTTTCCATACAAACAACCTGTCTTAACTCATGCTGCAAACTTTCGTAAAATCTCTCAAAGATTCACAAAATAAGCAACATCTGGCTTTGGCATGTCCCATACCTCTGGCTGAGTAGCCCAGCACTAGTGACAGCCTCAGTTCTCAGATTGGCCTCTCGAGGCACCTCTAATCCCAGTGCAGGCAGCAGCCATCTGTGGATTGCTTTGTGGCTCATACCAGGTAGCCCCAGGCAGAGACGAGGCTGTGGCTAAACATGGCTTGCAGGGGGTTCCCTCCTTGGAAGCCCCAGGGCTGACAGACCTGGTGGACAGCTTCAGACCATGCTGGAGTATCACCTGGCCACCTCCAAGAATGACACACCCAGATGGAAGATTGGGCAAGCACCAGAGCTAAAGCAAACACTGCTCTGTAGGGTCAGCCCTTGCACAGCAGCTCCTCCAGTCATGGATAGTCCTCAAAACCAATCAACCTGAGGGTCAATCCCTCCCATTGGTGTGCAAAGAGCAACCAAGGCTCGTTTACAATAGGAGGGCACACAAAACCCACATAAGGGACACACCCACAGCACCCAGCTCTGGTGACTAGAGAGACTGCACCTCTGGGTCCCAAAGGACACCTACTGCATAAGGCCACTCTACTAAGACCAGGAGACATAGCAGCCCTACCTAATACATAGAAACAAACACAGGAAAGCAGTCAAAATAGAGAGACAAAGAAACATGTCCCAAATAAAAGAACAGAACAAACCTTCAGAAAAGAACTAAACAAAATGGAGACAAGTAATCTACCAGAAGCAGAGTTCCAAACATTGGTTGTAAGGATTCTCAATGATCTCAAGGAGAACTTCAACAAACAGATAGGAAACATAAAAATGGAGATGGAAAACATAAAAAAGAGCCAGTCAGAAATGAAGAGTACAATAACGGAAATGAAGAATATATTAGAGGGAATCAACAGTAGATTAGGTGAAGCAAAGAATTGAATTAGTGATTTAGAAGTTAAGGTAGCATAAAACACCCAATCAGAACAGTGAAAAGAAAAGAAATCCAAAAGAATGAAGACAATTGAAGGGGCCTCTGGGACAACATCAAGCAAACCAAAATTTGCATCATTGGGATGCCAGAAGGAGGAGAGAGAGAGCAAGGGATTAAAAACCTATTTGAAGAAATAATGATGGAAAACTTCCCTAACCTGGTGAAGGAAATAGAATACAAGCCCAGGAAGAACAGAGTCCCAAAAAAGATAAACCCAAAGAGGCTCACACTAAGACACATTATAATTAAAAGGTTAAAGACAAAGAGAGAATCCTAAAATCAGTAAGAGGGGCCAGCTGAATGGCTCAGTTGGTTAAGAGTTGGCTTGGGAGTGCGAGCTCTGAGCAGCAGGGCCACCGGTTCAGTTCCCACATGGGCCAGTGACGCTGTTCTCTCTACAGCTAAGATGGTGAACAACAGCTTGACCTGGAGTTGGGCTGCTGTGAGTGGCTGGCGGCGAAGTAGGCTGCAGTGGGGCTGCTGTGAGCCACCATGAGTGGCCGTCCAATGGCTGGCGACCGACTGCCTAAGCTGGGAAGAGCGCAATGATCATAATAACAACATGGGCCAGTGAAGCGGTTTCCTCCACAACTAGACTGAAGAACAAAAGGACAGCAACTTGTCTGTTCCCATTCCCTGATTCCCCAACGCTGTTCCCCTCCCCCAATTCCCCAAAAAAATCCTTAAAAAAAAAAAGCAATAAGAGAAAAGCAGTGTTACTTACAAGGACGTGCCCATAAGACTGTCAGCTGATTTCTCAACAGAAATTTTGTAGGCCAGAAGGGTTTACCAGGAAATAGTCAAAGTGATGAAAAGTAAGGACCTACAATCAAGATTACTCTACCCACCAAGACTGTCATTTAGAATTGAAGGACAGATAAAGAGCTTCCAAGAAAAAACTAAAGTAGTTCATTACCACCAAACCAGTATTACAAGGAATCTTAGAGGGACTTCTTTAAGAAGAGAATATAAAAAATATGAATAATAAAATGGCAATAACTATGTATCTGTCAACAGTTACTTTAAGTTTAAGTGGATTAAATGTTCCAATCAAAAGATAGAGTGGATGAATGGATAAGAAAATAAGACCCTTACATATGCTGCCTACAAGAGATTCACTTCAGATCAAAAGGCACACACAGACTGAAAGTAAAGAGATGTGAAAAAGATATTTCATGAAAATAAAAACAACAACAACATAGCTGAGGTTGCAGTACTTATACCAGACAAAGTATACTTTAAAGCAAAGGCTATATATAACAAAAGACAAAGAAGTACCCAGTAACCCCACTTGTGGGTATTTATCTGAAGAAACCCAAAACACTACTTTGAGGGGACACATGCATCCATATGTTCATTGCAGCATATTTACAGTGGCCAAGATATGGAGGCAGCCTGGGTGTCCCTTGATGAATGAATGGATAAAGAGGAGGTGGTACATAAACACAATGGAATATTGCTCGGCCATGGAAGGGAATGGGTTCTTGCCATCTGCAGCAGCATGAATGGACCTGGAGGGTACTGTGCTGAGTGGAGTATGTCAGACAGAGAAAGACAGATGCAATGTGATTTCACTTACATGTGGATTCTAAAGAACAAAATCAAACAAACAAAACAGAAACAAACCCATAGATACAGAGAACATTTTGATGGTTGCCAAACGGGAGGGGATTTGGGAGTGAGTGAGAAAGGGGAAGGGATTAGAAGTACAAATTTGTTATTACAAAGTAATCACGGGGATGTATGGTATAGCATAAGGAATATAGTCAATGATATAGTAATAACTATGTATGGTGCCAGATGGGTATTAAATTTATCAAGGTAATAGATGGGAAGGGCATTGGGGGACAGGGTGAAAAAGTTAAAGGGATTAAGAAGTACAAATTGGTAGTTACAAAATAGTCATGGGGATGTAAAGTAAAGGCTAGAGAATATAGCTAATAATATGGTAATAACTATGTATAGTGCCAGGTGGGTACTAGACTAGTCAGGGGAGATCAGTTCTTAAATTATGTAAATGTCTAACCACTATGGTGTACACCTGAAATTAATATAAAATAATATTGAATGTCAAAATAAATGAACAAATAAAGTGTTAAAAAAATAAAGGCATTATCATTACCATCTTACAAAAAAGAAGAAAAAGAAGCCAGTAATGCACAGAATGAGGGAAAAACAATCTATAAAGCATGTAGAAAACAAATAGTGCAATGACAGAAATAATTCCCTGCTTATCAGTAATTATTTCAAATGTAAATGGAACAAATTCTCCAATTAAAAGACAGAGATTGGCATAATAGATAAAAACACATGATCCAACTATATAATGTCTACAAGAGACTCACTTGAAATCCAAAGACACAAACAGGTTAAAATTGAAAAGATGGAAAAAAGAATATTCCATGCAAACAGTAACCAAATGAGAGCAGGTACAGATATCCTAATATCAGATAAAATAGGCTTTACATTAAAAAAGGTTATAAGAGACAAAGACAGCATATATTAATAAAAGGCTCAATACAGCAAGAAGGTATAATAATTATAAACACTTATGCATCTGACAGAACACCAAAGTATATGAGGCAAAATTTGACAGAATTGAAGGGAGAAATAGACACTTCTACAATAATAGTTGGAGGCCTCAATACCACACCCACAATAGTGGATAGAACAACAAGACAAGAGATAAGTTAGGAAATAGAGGACTTATACAACACAATAAACCAATTAAGTCTAACAGTCATATTCAGAACACTCTACCCAACAACAGAATATATCTTCTTCTCAAGTGCACATGGGATATTTTCCAGGATAGACCATATGTTAAGGCACAAACTTAGTCCAAATAAATTTTAAAAGATAGATATCATCAAATTATTTTCTCTGACCAAAACAGGGTGAAGTTAGAAATCAATAACAAAAGGAAAACTGGAAAATTCACAAAATTGTGGAAATTAAACAATATGCTTTTAAACAACCAATGAAAGAAATCACAAGGAATATTAGAAAGTGCTTAGAAAAGAGTGAAAATGGAAATATAACATACTAAAACTCATGGGATGCATTAAAAAAAACTAAGGAATAATTTGTGGCTATAAATGCTTACATTAAAAACCAAGAAAGATCTTCAATCAACAACCTAACTTTACAACTTAAGTAACTAGAATAAAAAAGAACAAACTAAGACCAAAGCTAGCAGAGGGAAGGAAAAACAAAGATTAGAGCTGAAATAATTAAAATAGAGAATACAAAGAGAAAAAGCAATGAAACCAAAAGTTGGTTCTTCAATACAAAATCTACAAAATTGACAAAACTTTAGCTAGGTGAACTAAGAAAAAAGCAGAGAAGACTCAAATTACTAAAATCAGAAATGAAAGTGAGAACAGTCCTATTGACTCTACAGAAATAAAATATTATCAGAGAGTACTATGACAATTCTATGCCAACAAACTGGATAACCTAGATGAAATGAAAAAATTCCTAGAAACACAAAACCTACAAAGATTAAATCATGCAAAGATAGAAAATCTGAAGAGTCCTATAACTAGTAAGGAGACTGACTCATGAATCAAAAATCTGGCAAAGAAAAGCTCTGGACCTGATGACTTCACTGGTGAATTCTACCAAATATTTAAAGAATAACTAGTACTAATCTTTCTCAAGCTTCTTTTAAAAATTGAAGAGGAGGGAATACATCCTAACTCATGATATGTGGCCAAAAATACCCTGATGCCAAAGCCAGACAAAGACACCACAAGAAAAAAAACTATAGACCAATATCCCCTATGAACATGGGTGCAAAAATCCTCAATAAACTACTGGCAAACAAAATTCAGTAACTTATCAAAAGGATAATACAGGGGCTGGCTGAGGGGCTCAGTTGGTTAAGAGTTAGCTTAAGAGCACAAGCTCTGAGCAACAGGGCTGCCAGTTTGATTCCCACATGGGCCAGTGACACTGCATCTAAGCTGAGCTGCCGCTGAGCTGCCAACAGGTGGCAGGATGGCTCAGCTGGTGAAAGCACATGCTCCTAACAACAAGACTGCCTGTTTGATGGTAGCTATGCCCACCTGCAACTAGGACTGAACTTGGCACCTTGAGCTGAGCTGCCACCTGGATGGCTCAGTGGATAGAGCATGTGCTCTTAACAACAAGGCTGCTGGGTTCAACTCCCGTGTGGGATGGTGGCTATGCCCACCTGCAACTAAGATTGAACACAGCACCTTGAGCTTAGAGGCCACGAGCTGCCGATGGGCAGCCAGATGGCGACTGGCGCCCTCCACAACGAAGATTGAAGAACAACAACTTGGCTGGTCCCCCTCTCCAATTCCCCAATTAAAAAAAAAAAGGATAATACAGAAATACAGAAGACCAAGTGGGATTTATTCCCAGAATGCAAGGATGGTACAACATATAAAAATTGACCAATTAACAGAATGAAGGGAAAAAGCCACATGGAAACCTCAATTGATGCAGAAAAAGCATTTGAGAAAATTCAACACCCTTTCATGAAAACAAAACACAATGACAACAACAACAAAGCCTCAACAAACTAGGAATAAACAAAATAAATACATGGGAAAGTATCTCTGCATAATAAAAGCCATGTATGAAAAACCCACAGTGAACATCATACTCAATGGTGAAAGACTGAAAGCAATTTTGACTAAAATCAGGAACAAGACAAGGATGTCTACCTTCACCATTTCCATTCAACATAGTACTACAGTTCTAGCCAAAGCAATTAAGCAAGAAAAAGAAATAAAAGGCATCCAAATTGGAAAGGAAGAAGTGCAATTGTCTCTGTTTCCAAATGATATCATCTTATATTTTGAAAACCCTAAAGATTCCATTATAAAACTGTTAAAACTAAAAAATGAATTCAACAAAGTAGCAGGATACAAAGTTAACACACAAAATATCAGTTGCATTTCTATACATAAACAATTAACAACCTGAAAAGGAAATTACAAATGAATTCCATACACAATAGCGTGATAAAGAATAAAATATTTGAATTGACTCAAGAAGGTGAAAGACTTGTACAATGAAAACTACAAAACACTGCCGAAAGAAATTAAAGCAGTCAAAAATAAATGGAAACACATCCCAAGTTCATGGATTGGAAGACTTAATATTGTCAAAATGTCAATACTACCTAAAGTGATCTACAGATTCAGTGAAATCACTTATCAAATCCCATTAAGTTTTTTTATAGAAATAAAGAGACTAATTTTAAATTTAATATTGGATATCAAGGGACCCGAATAACCAAAATAATCTTTAAAATAAAGATCAAAACTGGAGGAGTCACACTTCCTGATTTCAAAACTCAATACAAACCTACAGTTATTAAAACAGTATGGTACTGGCATAAAGACAAAACATACAAACCAATGGAACAGAATACAGAGCCCAGAAACAAACCTTCACATACCCTGTTTCCCTGAAAATAAGACCTAGCTGGAAAATAAGTCCTCACATGATTTTTTTTTTAAGATTTTATTGGGGAATTGGGGGAGGGGAACAGCGCTGGGGAATTGGGGGAAGGGGGAACAGACAAGTTGCTGTTATTTTGTTCTTCAGTCCAGTTGTGGAGGATGTTGCTTCACTGGCCCAAGCTGGCACCATCATTGCGCTCTTCCCGGGCAAGGCAGATCAGTCGCCGGCCTCTGGACAGCCACTCACGGCAGCTGCTGGCCGCTCATGCTGGCCGCCGGCTACACATGGTAGCTTATGGCAACCCACTGCATCAGGGGACTGCAGCCTATGCCATCACCGGCGACCCACAACAGCCCAGCTCCAGGTTGAGCTGTTGTTCAGCATTTTAGCTGTAGAGGGCAGTGTCACTGGCCCTTATATGTAGGATCCGAACCGGGGCCCTCTGGCATCCCAAGCCAGTTCTTAACCAACACGCCGTTCTCGGCCGGCCCAGCCCTCACATGATTTTAGGTGCCAAAATATAGCACCTTGGCATAGTGAATGTTTTAAGCTGAAGGAGTTTGTGGAAAAGGCACTCTTCTCTCTGAAACACATCATAAAACCCTCATGTGAGGGGTGCGTGCCCTCCATATCCTGGAGGAATCATGCAAGGGCTTCTTCTTCAACTAGGTCTTATTTTCGGGGAAACACGGTATATGGTCAAATGATTTATGACAAGGATGCCAAAACTATTCAGTGGGAGAAAGGACAGTGTTTTGTTTTGTTTTGTTTTTTTAAAGATTTTATTGGGGAATTGGGGGAGGGGAACAGTGCTGAGGAATCGGGGGAAGGGGAACAGACAAGTTGCTGTCCTTTGGTTCTTCAGTCTAGTTGTGGAGGATGTCGCTTCACTGGCCCATGTTGGTATTGTGATCATTGCGCTCTTCCCGGGTGAGGCAGATCTGTCGCCGGCCTCTGGACGGCCGCTCACGGCGGCTCTTGGCAGCTCACACTGGCTGCCAGCCACTCACGCTGGCTGCCAGCCCCACACGGTAGCTTATGGCAGCCCACTGCAGCAGGGGCTGCAGCCTACGCTGACACCGGCGACACACGGCAGCCCAGCTCGAGGTCGAGCTGTTGTTCACCATCTTAGCTGTAGAGGGTACAGCATCACTGGCCATTATGTGGGATCTGAACTGGGGCCCTGCTACTCAGAGCTGGTGTCCCAAGCCAGGTCTAACCAACGCGCCACTCGGCCGGCCCAGAACAGTGTTTTTAACAAATGGTTCTGGGAAAACTGGATATCCACATGCAAAATAATGAAGATGGACCCTTATCTGACACCATATACAAAAATTAACTCAAAATATTAATAGACCAAGGACTTAAATAGAAGACCTAAGACAACAAAAATTTTAGAAGAAAAGGACAGAAGCTTCATGATGTTGGATTTTACACTGATTTGTTGGATATGAATCCAAAGGCACAGGTAACAAAAGAAAAAAATAGACAAATTGGACTTCACGAAAGTTAAAAAATATTAGGCATTAAAAGGCACTATCTACAGAGTAAACAGATAATCCACAGAGTAGATTGCAAATCATATACCTGATAAGGAATTAATATCCAGAACATATAGAGAACTCCTAAAACTCAACAACAGAAAAACAAACAACCTGAGGGCAAAGGGACTTGAATAGACTTTTCTCCAAAAAACATGATTTGCTAGTAAGCACAGAAAAAATGTTTAACCCTACTAATCATTAGGGAAATACAAATCAAAACTACAATGTGACTAATTCATATCCATTAGAATGGCTGCTATCAAAACACACACACACACACACACACACACACACACACAGAAAACCACAAGTTTTGGCAAGGATGTGGAGAAATTGGAGGCCTTGTGCACTGTTGGTGGAAATGTAAAATGGTATAGCCTCTGAGGAAAAAAGTATGATGGTTCCTCAAAAAATTAAAAATATAATTACCATGTGACTCAGCCATTCCACTTCTGGGTATATACCCAAAATAATTCAAAGTAGGATCTCAAAGAGATATTCGTACCCCAATGTTTTAGCAACATTATTCACGATAGCTAAAACGTGGAAGCAAACCAAGTGTCCATCACTACATGAATTAATAAACAAAGTGTATCTATACATATAATGGAACATTATTCAGCCTTGAAAAGGAAGGAAATTGTGCAATGTGCTACAACATAAATAAACCTTGAGGACATTATGCCAAGTGAAATAAGCATCACAAAAAGACAAATATGTATGATTCTATTTACTTGAGGTACTTAAAGTAGTCACATTCATAGAAACAGAAAGGAGAATGGTGGTTGCCAGGGCTAGGGGGAGGAGAGAATGAGGACTTATTGCTTAATGGGTACAAACTTTTGCTTTATAAGATGAAAAGAGTTAGGGGGATGGATGATGGGGATGACTGCACAACAATGTGAATGTATTTAATATTGTACCACAGAACTGTGCACTTAAAAATTATGAAGATGGTAAATGTTATGTTATGTGTATTTTACCACAATAAGAAAATAAGAAGAAACTGGAGAACTCCTAGGGACTGTGCTATATGACTACAAACACAATGAGATTCATAGAAGACTTCCATGTGGGCAGGTCTGAAAGGACAACTCAGTAATGGTGAGAAGTAGAAAAAGAGCCTGGATCCTGGGGAGACTGGGGGGATACCAGGCTGACAGGAACAGAGGTCAGGTTGGAAGCATCAAGAAATTCCATGGCATAGCCAAAGCAAGGCCATACTGCAGACATCACTAGTAGTGATCATCAGAAATACATCATGGGGGCCGGCCAAGTGGCGCATTGGTGAAGAGCTGGCTTGGGATGCTGGCTCTGAGCAGTAGGGCCCCGGTTCGGATCCCACATGAGGGCCAGTGATGCTGCCCTCTACAGCTAAGATGCTGAACAACAGCTCAACCTGGAGCTGGGCTGCCGTGAGTCATCAGCGATGGCATAGGCTGCAGCCCCTGCTGCAGTGGGTTGTCATGGGCTACCGTGTGTAGCCAGCAGCCAGCGTGAGTGGCTGTCCAGAAGCCAGCGACTGATCTGCCTCGCCTGGGAAGAGCGCAGTAATGGTGCCAACTTGGGCCAGTGAAGCAACATCCTCCACAACTAGACTGAAGAACAAAAAAAGGACAGCAAGTTGTCTGTTCCCCTTCCCCCAATTCCCCAGCACTGTTCCCATCCCCCAACTCCCCAATAAAAATCTTTAAAAAAAAAAAAAAAGAAAATCTGAATTTGATGAAAATTACCAATAATTACCAAAAAGCTCTATGAACCCCAAACAGAAGAAATATGAAGAAAATCACACCAAAATACATTATAATCAAATTGCTCAAAACCAGGGATCTTCAAAAGACACTTCATAAAATTAAAAGGTAACCCACAGCCTGAGAGAAAATATAAATTCAAAGTCCAATAAATGTAAGTCTAATGAGTTTACAAACATCAGCAATAAAGTTATAAAGTGAAATTTAAAAATTTATCATAGTAATGAAAAATATTAGTTGAAACTATATCTGACAAAAGATGTGCAAAACCTTTATGCAGACAATTATAGCATCTTCTTGAAAGGCAATAAGAGAATCAAAAGGAGAGCAACACCATGTTCATGAATCGAGTTATTTCTCCCCAAATTGATCTATTGCTTTATTACTATTCCAATGAAATCCTAACAGAATTTTTCACACATAAAACCAAAAAACACCCCTTAGTAGCCTGATCCTATAAATCAATTAAGAAGACAATCCAATAGAAAAAAAAAATTTAAAACATGAACAGGCATTTCACAGAAGAGAAAACAAAAATGGCCCATTAAATTTATGAAAGTATGCTCAACCTTGTTCATAAAAATAGAAATGCAAACAAGGACACAAATTACCATCTTCTGCCCACTGGTTTGGAAAAAAACTTTAAAAAGATTGACAAAATGCTGGTTCATTGGAACTATTAAACGGCTGTGGGTCTAGAAATTAGTAGACTTACTTTGAAGAAGAATTTTGCATTATTTGGTCAAGGTGATACCCTGTGACTCAGTAATTCCATTCCTGAAGACATGAACAGAACAGAACACTGTTTAATAGAAAAAAAAAAAAGGAAACAACCCAAGTGTCCATTTCAGTAGAATGAATAAACATATTGTGGTTCAATCACACAATAGAATACTGTATTGCAGTGAAATAGAAAACTGCAGCTCGTGCATTAACACAGATGTAGCTGATTATGTTTTCCAAAGATGGACACCACAATATATGGCACCCCACATGCTCTTCTCACCTTCTGACATGCCAAAGACATGAACATTAGATCCTTTGTTATAGTCCAGGTCCCTGAGGCTCTGTTCATTTTTTTCCCCCGTCGATTTTCTGTTGTTCAACAATTTCTATTGTTCTATTTTCCAGTTCTCAGATTCTTTCTTCTGTCCCTCTCCATCCTGCTGTTAGTACATCCAAGGAGTTTTTTATTTTGGTTATTGTATTTTTCAGTTCTAAAATTTCATTTGGTTCTTTATATCTTCTATTTCCTTGCTGAGACTTTCCCTTTTTTCATTAATTTCAAGAGTGTTCACAATTGCTTATTAAAGTATTTCATGATGGCTGCTTTAAAATCTATCAGGTAATTCTTACATCCCTGTCATCTAGAGGTTATCACCTATTTATTGTCTTTTTTTCATTCAGTGTGAGATCTTGGTTCTTGGAATGACAAGTGATTTTCTATTGAAACCTGGGCATTCTAGGCATTATTTTATGACACTCGGGATTTTACTGAAATCTCTGTTTTAGTTGGCTTCCTTTGCCACAGATTCAGCAGAGAAGCGGGGATGCCACCTCATTACTTGGAGGTGGGGTTAGAAGTCCATTTTTCCACTCAACCTCTGTATTAGTTCACTAGGGCTGTCATAACAGAATACCACCGAATAGGTGGCTTAAATAACAGAAATCTATTTTCTCACAGCTCTGGAGTTTGGAAGTCCAAGAGGAAGGTGTGGGCAGAGCAGGGCTGGTTTTTGGTGAGACCTCTTAGCTTGGCTTGCAGACAACTTCCTCCTTGCTGTGCGCTCACGTGTCCTCTTCTCTGTACACCCATCTCTGTAGATTGAATGAGGACCCCACCCGTACGACCTCATTTAACCTTAATTATCTCCTCAAAGGCCCTATCTCCAAATACAGTCACATTGGAGGTTAGGGCTTCAACTCATGAATTTGGAGTGGGGTTTACAATTCAGTTTTTAACAGCCTCCTTGGCTGTTGATATGCGGGTACTACTTGTTACTGCTGGGAGGGCATGGGAGTTCTGCCCTCACTAGGAGTCCAGCTCTGCCTTCAGGGCCGTGAGGGGTAAGTGTATCTCCTTACTGCTCCCCACATGGCCTCCACTTACACAAGACTATTTAGGATAGTAGTCATCTCTAAGGTGAGGAGAGGAGATATGATTGGGGAGGAGAGGTAGGAAGCTTCAAAGGAACTGGAAATGTTTAATTTTTAGTTGGGAAATTGGTACACAGGTGCTCATTTCATTGTTATTATTTAAACCGCACATATATGTTATATAAGGCATAGTATTGTATACATGATATATTCCAGAATTTAAAAAAAATAGAAAACCCAACCACAACAAAATAGAAATATGGCCTCTGTACTCAGAATACACATAGCATAGTTGAACTCCTCAGAAATACCAATCTACCATCTGTGGTATTAAGCATTATCTATGCACCAGGCATTGTGCTGAGCACGTCACATACATCATCTTATTTATTCCTTACAACACTCCAGGAGGTAGATAGTAACCCATTTCACAGATGAGGATGCTCAGATTCAGAAAGGTTCAGTCACTTGCCCAGAATCACAGAGATGGGATTTGAGCCCAGGCCTGTCTGCAGAGCTCATGCTCTTCAACCCCATAGCACCCTAAATGAGGTTAAAACTTCCTGGTATCATTCATGGTCCTCATATACCATTTACCTGCCACAGTTAATAAAGTCTGACAGAGAACATTAAACTCCAACAGGGCAGAAAATGTCTCTTGGGAGAAACTTGTGGGCAAGGTGAACACAAGTGGTGGCTGTACCCAAACTAGCCCAGGTGGCCTGGAGTGGGTCAGGAAGCACCCAGGTGAGCAGGGCTAGGGACTGGCCAGCAGACCAGAGCTGTGGCTGAGGCCCATTAGACCACATGGGCCTGTCAAACCTTGAAGGGCGGCAGAATGGGGAGGCAAGGGAGCCACAGATAGGGAACCACAACAGGTGTCTCACCTCCTCTTTCAGCCCCAAAGGCAGGGCAGGAGCATCTGGAGCTGGAGGCATGAAACAGTGTCTAAACAAAGAAAGTATGAAAGATCAGAGCTAGCAATGAAAGGCCAGGTATCCACCTTTGGTTTTAAAATCAAACATTTCCTTAAATTATATATTGAATACAATGACCTGGTATTTTTCTCTCTCTCTTTAAAAATATGGTTGCTTTTAAATTTTTCTGCTTTTTGTTTGATTTTCAGCAATTTAACTATGACAGGCCAATGTGTAACTTTCTGTATACTTACCTTGCTTGGAGCTCTTTGATATTCTTAAATTTGTGACCTGATGCCTTTCATCAATTTGGAGTATTCTTAGTCATTGTTTCTTCAAATATTGCTTCTGTCCCATTCTCTCTCTTCTCTCCTTGTGAGATTCCAGACACATATGTTAGACATTTTGAGCATGTCCCACACATCTCTTATGCTCAGTAATCCAGTCTCCTGCTACATACAGTCTCCTGTTAAATGCAACCAGTTAATTCCTAATTTCAGATATTATATTTTGCAATCTAGATGCCAATATTTTTCATTTTTATAAATTCAAAATTTCTGTTTAAATGCTCAATCTTTTCATCCATTTTGTCCATCTTTTGCTCTATTCTCTTTAACACATTACTCTTACTTATTTTTTTTGCCAGAAGTTTGGATCTTTAATAATCTTGAATCCCAATTATTCCCTGGGCCCATTTACAATTAGAAAGAAGGAAACTATACATGCATTTCTTCTGTCCCTCACATATTTCTTATTTTAACTCATGCTTATTTGTGTTCTCAAAGCGTGCTAAGTACTATGCACAACATAGAAATGCATTTCCTTACATGTATTATTAGTAGGTTCCTTGAAGCTCATGCCTAGAATTGAAGGATTTAAATAGTCTGTTGAGTTGTTGGAAAAGTCATGATGTATTTTGTCTATATTTTTCAAAGGTCATTCATTTATATAAAGAACAAAGATCAATCAATGAACTATTGCCCATTTTGTTCGATAACCTTTTGCTATCTTTCAGTGAGCTTCATAATTCCTCGTTCATAGAAGGACCTGTCTTTATTTGTGAAAAATTGAACAAGGTGCTGATTTATAGCCTCATCTGAATTGAACATTATACCATGCAAGGAGTTTTGAAGAGAGAGAAATAAGTGGAAATCTGATGGCGCAAGGTCAGACGAGTATGGTGGGTGTGGCAACACATCCCATCCAAGCTCCAATAATTTTTTACAGGTGATCAAACTTGTGTGTGGTTTTGCGTTGTTGCAATGGAACACAACTCCTTTACAATTAACAAGCTCTGGGCATTTCTGGATGATGGATTCGTTCAAACTGTCCAATTGCCGACAGTACACATTTGAATTGATTGTTTGGTTCCTTGGTAGGAGCTCAAAAAACACGACACCTTTAAAATCCCACCACACTGAGAGCATAACCTTCCTCTGATGAATGTCTGCTTTCGATGTCATTTGAGGCGAATCATCATGTCAAGACCAAGACCGTTTGTGCACCACATTGTTGTAAACAATCCACTTCTCATCACCAGTTATCAGTTGTTTCAAAAAAGGATCGTTTTCCTCAAATTTTTGAGCATATTGCAGATGTTTATATGCGCTGTCAAATGAACTTCTTTGAGTTCATGCGGAACCCAAATATTAAGCTTGCTTATATATCCCAGCTTCTTCTTTTTTTTTTTAAAGATTTTTTTTTTATTGGGGAATTGGGGGGATGGGAACAGTGCTGGGGAATTGGGGGAAGGGGAACAGACAAGTTGCTGTCGTTTTTGTTCTTCAATCTAGTTGTGGAGGACGTTGCTTCACTGGCCCAAGTTGGCACCATCATTGCGCTCTTCCCGGGCGAGGCAGATCAGTCGCCGGCTTCTGGATGGCCGCTCACTGCGGCTGCTGGCCGCTCACGCTGGCTGCTGGCTACACACGATAGCCCATGGCAACCCACTGCCACAGGGGCTGCAGCCTACGCCGTCGCCAGTGACTCATGGCAGCCCAGCTCCAGGTTGAGCTATTGTTCAGCATCTTAGCTGTGGAGGGCAGTGTCACTGGCCCTCATATGTGGGATCCGAACCGGGGCCCTCTGGCATCCCAAGCAAGTTCTTAACCATCGCGCAACTCGGCCGGCCCTATCCCAGCTTCTTCATGTGGTCATGAACACTTGAATAATGGATGTTGGATGTTTCTGCAATCTCTCGTATCGTGTAACGTGGGTTTGACTCAATCAATGCCTTTATTTTGTCGTCATCAACCTCTGTGGGCCTCCCTGACTGAGGAGCATCATTGAGATCAAAATCACCAGCATGGAATTTCATGAACCATCATGGACACTGATGTTCTTGTAGAGCATTGTCACCATAAACTTTATGCAACTTTTTACAAGCTTGACGCACGTTCTTCCCTTTATGGAAATAAAGCAGTAAAATATGGCAAAAATGCAGTTTGGTCTTCCATCTTCAACTTGTTGTAAAATCTCCAAAACTCAACCAAATCGCTCAATTTTTTTTTTAGAATGAAACTAGAACTGTCAGCCGTCAAATGACATAGCAATAACATAGATGCAAATGACTCTAGTACTCACAAAAATGAACTCGTGCCATCTGTTGCAAACATGCATCATGACTTTTCTGACAACCCAATAGTTAGAACCCTTTAAATTACTGCATCAGGAGCCCCAAAAACATCATTTCTTTTTATCATTAATTTAAATATCAGGTCTTTGTATTGACTATGTATTTTAAGGCAATGTTTGATTTTAAAACCAAAGGTGGATACCTGGCCTTCCATTGTTTCACTAGTCTTGCTCCAACAATAGCTCTCTAGTTTGGGAGTGGAATCCATCCTCAACCTTTGTGAGCTCTTCATAATTCCTCAACACTATCTGAAAGGGACCGTGAGCACTGGGACCTGGGAGGAAAGGGCTCCCACCAAGAGCTGGCATGCTCAGGGAGCTGGGTCAACATGCATGGGCCTTTATGCTCTCACCATCTCTGCCACCTTTCTCAGATGCTTATTTATTTTAAAGCCCTGTTGCTAAACTCAATATCTGGATCATCTCTCCATCTGTTTCTATTACCTCTTTTATCTTTTGAATTTGTGTCACTTTTTCCTGCTTCTTCACATAATCTAGTCATTCTTTTTTTTTTTTTTTTT
>NW_017731861.1:1460160-1467180 GCF_001890085.2 Hipposideros armiger | reverse complement strand
CAGGTTGAGCTGTTGTTCAGCATCTTAGCTGTGGAGGGCAGTGTCACTGGCCCTCATATGTGGGATCCGAACCGGGGCCCTCTGGCCTCCCAAGCGAGTTCTTAACCATCGCGCCACTCGGCCGGCCCTAATCTAGTCATTCTTGATTGCCGTTGCTACATTTAGAATTTGTAAATCTATTATTATCTTCTTTAAAGAGTTTTCCAATAGAGGCTGGCCAAGTGGCGCAGTTGCTTAAGAGCTCACTCAAGAGTGCGAGCTCTGAGCAATGGCAGTTCAATGCCTGGCCCAAGCTGAGCTGCCGCTGAGCTGCCAACAGGTGGCAGGATGGCTCAGCTAAAAAAAAAAAAAGCAAAAAAAATAGTGTTCCGATAAGCATTTAAATTATCGGTGGGTCACTTCATCTGTAGAGGCTCAGTACTAACCTTTGTTAGAGTGGGTCATTTCAGTTTTGCCCTTTTTCCTAGAGTATAGCCTTTACTCCTGGGGCATAGTCTTTCTGGAATCCTAACAGAAGCTGTGAGGTAGCCACCTAGATTTGTCCCCTCTGCTGAGGCCTGAATGCCAAAGTCTGCCCAGGACTGTTTGGTCTCTAAAGTCTGCCCAGCTCTCTAGCTTCTCAATAGCTGTGCTCTGCTGGATCTTTCCGAGTCTCATCCTGAACATGTGTAGATTAGGAGTTGGCCAAGGAACCAAGGGGACATTTTAGAAAGACTTTTGTATGCTGAACTCCAAATCCAATTGCAGATATCCATTTTCTGGGCCTAGTGAGACTGTCACTTCCTGCTTGGCCCAGCTTCCTGCACCTCCATTTGTAAAATGGCTGCAGGGAGAAAGCTGGTAAATGTGGGGCTCACCTAGTGTGCTCTCCATCTGTCAAAGATCATAGCCCTACACTGGCTGCTGTCCAGTGCCTGCAGGCTGTTGTTGTATATATTTTGCTCAGTATTTATAGTCATTTACCCTGGAAGGTTCAATCTAAAACCAATGGCTCTGCCACGGCTGGAAGTTCCTCCCTTAGGGATTTGAGCTGTTGAGGCTGTGTACATTGAAAAGGTGTAGGACAAGCCATGAAACTATGTCTGGACTCAGAGGTCATGCCCAGCAAGCTAAAAGATGAAGAAGTGGAAACTGAGTTTGCAGAAGCTGTGAGGCAGAGAAAAGCTGAAAACATGCTGGGGGGTAGGGTGAGAGAAAAGGTCAGGAAGTGTCATAGGACCACCCACTATGCCCTGTTGTCCTAACACCATAGTGCCCCACACACAGTGCCACAATCCAGCCCCAAGGAGAGTGGGGAAAGTGGGGCCCTGGGTGGCCAAGCCTTAGGGATCCAGTGGGCCCTAGAGGCCTCCTTGGGTGGCTGGAAGACGAAGGAAGGAAGCAAGAACAGCCTTTGTGCCTGGGTCTCCCCACCAGAGAGGCCATGGGGGAGACCCTGAGAGGAGGACAGGACAGTTCTCTTGGAACTACCTTTCATCCAGAGGGAGCCAGTATCCTATGTCCAGAGTATCAGGGACCTCATTACCATTTTCGTTGATATTTATTTGCATCTTTTTGCATGTCACCTGTCACTTCCATGGAGTCTCATTTTTGTCAAATTCATAGTCTACTTGTTTCTCCCTTATTTGGGTGCAGGGAGATGTAGACCTTCAGCTAAGTCCCTCTTGCAAAATTGCATTTTAACTCTCAGTGTACCATCAGGGGCCATTAGACACAATTTTAACTTTTAAATTTCTTTTTTGAGCAGTTCTAACTATTTGTAAGGATTGATATTTTATGATTTTTATTCTTTCACAGAGGTCTTCTAAAAACAAAGCAAAATTTCACTTTTTAAAATAGAATAAAATAAACCCTCAGTGCCCCAGCCCTAACCTCAGGGCATCAGTTGAAGAGAACTGGGGAGGCTTCATATATCCATGGGACATGGTGTTTACAACGAGCTTTGCCTTTCACAGCATAAGTGTAGATGATATCCCCTTCTAATAGATGGGGAGAGTGAGGCCAAAATGCTTCAGGGGCTTCTTTGAAGATAATCTATTGATTCATTCACTCACTCATTCATTCAACAAGCATTCCTCCAAAGCCCACTAAACCCAGGACACTAGACAACGAGGTGCGATTTGCGATGCCCAAATCCCTTTAGGGAAGCACTTGTCACCCAGTGGGAGGAAGGCCTCGGGCTGTCAGTTCATCTAGGGATTGCCCCAGCTGCAGACACTTGCCTCTCCTGAGGTCATGCCCTTCTCTGGGCAATCTATATCCAAAGACGACTCCAGGAAGGGGATAAAGGCCCAGTTATACCAACCCAGCTGGGGGCTGTGCAGGCCATTTCCACTCCAGCACTCCCAACAAGGCCACCGAGGCTGGGGCAGGGCCTGCATGGCATCTCGGCTTCCCCCTCTGCCCAGCCCTGCCTTTGCCCTCCCCCCCTTCTAATGCCATTAATCTCAAGAGCTCTCCCTAAGAAATTCCCTCCACACTAATCTGCAAGTCATGGTCTGCTTCCCGAAGAACTTACCCTGCAGCTCTCAGCCTTCAATGAGCTGCCAGCCAGTGCCAGAGACACACATAAACTACCAAAGTGGCAGGAACAGGTCCAGGGTGACGGCCACCACAGGCCCAAAGAGTGCACAGGCAAGGAGGACCTGGGGAGGCCTTGGGAGGGGCACTGAGGCCAGAGTCCAAGGGTGTCTTTCCACCCTAAGACTGCAGCCCCACCCCTTGGCTTTGGGGAGGGGAAGGGTTCCTACCTGTCTACCTTAGTGTTCTCCAATCTTCCCCCATGAGCAGCCGACCAGGGTGGCCATCTCCCAACTTCCCACCTTAAAATACATATGAACTGTGGGTCCAGATACCTCTTACATCCCGAGTGACTTGTGGCCAATCAGAAGCAGCTGCAGAGCCCCAGGGCTGCTCGAGGGAGGTGTTCTGGGTCTGGAGGGCTTAGAAGGGAGAACAGACCCTTAGATCAAGCAGAACCCCAGGACTGTGGGAGACACAGCTGGGTTCTAAACCCATGGAGAAATGTGACCAAAGAACAAGCAAGCTTGCCCTACTGCAGGGCAAGGCACATCCCCACACGATGGTCCAGCCTGGACTTGCTGTGCCTCTGGTGATGAGGGACTGCCACCCTCTGCCCCTTCCAGCCAGAAGTCCTGGGGCTGGACAACTCAGATGATTAGGAAGGCCTTCTGACCCTACAGTCCCCGCCCTCTGTTCCTTGGACCTTCCCCCAAGGGTCCTCTTCTGGCCTTGGGGGCCATGGGGTCTGCTCCCTCTGCCCAAGGCTCATCTTCACCAAGAATCCATATTCTGGGCCCTCACTCTGCTCCCAAGTCCCTGTGGGATCTCGGGAAAGTTGCTCTGCCAGGGACCTCACTTCTGCATCTGTCCAGTGCAGGGGGAGGAGAAGAGGTCTTTCAGCTTCCTGACTGCCCCAACATTTTATGTATCAAGACCACTATTCAGTGTCTCTCCCCTACACCCCCTTGTCTTCTCCCCTTCAGGTTCCCAGACCCAGCATCTGCCACCGTTCCTCCCCTGACCTTCCACCTCTCCTGGGGCTGATAAGAAATGAGGACGGTTAGAAGTCAGACTTGCCTCCTAGCTGACGCTAGAGGACTACCTGGAGGAGGTGCTGGCAACTAAAGAACAGGGCAGCAGCTACAACAAGTCCGTGTTCTGGCAACTCCTGGAAATCATGGAAAGATGGTGCGTGATGAGAGTGAGGAGTCCAGGGTGGGAAACAGCCAGTTCAAGGTTATGCTTGAATGTTTGGATTGATGAGGTTACTCCCTCGCAGCAGAAAAGCCATAACAAGTGCTGCGCATGCCAGAGTCCTTTGTTCTGAGCAAGGATGACTCATCACAAACAATCTCTGCTCAAACTGTACCATGGGCCCCACAGTCCCCCACAGCACAAGGAGGAGCAGTGGGAGGTGACAGAAATGGACTGGGCACAGACTGTGGCTTTGAGTCTAGTCCAGGATGGAGGGAAAGCATGTCAGAGGGTTTAGCCAGGCTGCAGCTCTACCACCTCTGCCCCTGTGACAGCACTGGAAAGGGAAGGCACCCGCCATCCAGGTACTCTGGGCCAGGCCTGACTCATGTTCTGTTGTATACATTATTAAGGGAGTTAGTGGCAAGGGGTGGGGGCTCAGGCTGACCAGCATCAGGGCTCAGTCTATGACAGGATCAAGGCTCAGTGTGACCAGGATGAGAGCTCAGTTTGTGATGACATCAAGGGCCCTCACATTACAGATCACCCTCCAGAGGGGACTCAGAACCAGAGAGACTGTACAAAGTGTCTGAAGGCAAGGTGGGTCAGCTAGGGGCGGGGGCAGATACGGAAGCATGAGTGCTAAGAGGTAGCTGGACCTGGTGCCAGCTGAGTGAAAACAGGACAGGGAATCCAGCTCTGCTGCTACCTGGCTATGTGATTTGAGGAGTTACTTCCCTTTTGGGGGTTTATTTTCTTGAGTGTAAAATGGGGAAATTTACTTCTGTCTTACCTGATAACAACCATCTAAACAACTTGCAACTTAGTATTTTTCAAAGCACTATCTCTTTTGACCTTCACCAGAACACTATCAATATCTGCCTCCCAAGGCTACTTACAGGGGGTGAAATGCATTTTATGAGACAACTGAAAAGATGGAGAGCGTTGTTTGCTCAGTTTTAAAAGGCGAATTGCTTCAAAAAGTTAAAATCTCAAAAGGGAAGACCCTTATTGCTGCGATGGTTTCTCCTCATATGTCTTTCAACTAATTTTATTTTCTCAAAGTAACACATGCAAAGCATTCACAGAGTCAAAATGTTTTAAAGGGTTATAACAAAAATAAAACTCTCCTACCCACGCCATCCTGCTCCCAGGAGCAACCAGTTCTACTCACTTAATTATTTCTTCTGGTTTTTATCTCCTAAATAAAGCATTTGTTGCTATTATTGTTACCTCCAGAGATCCAATTTAGATGATATCTCTTGTCCTTTCTATCATGATAGATGAGATTCACTTATACCCTTTTCTCCTCTCCTTTCAATATCCACACATTTCTTTGTTACATTCACAATCAGTAGATAGTGTTTGCTACTGAACCAACTAATATGGTGTGACTACTTTTTCCTTTGTAAACTTCTTTTCACACTCAGAGTTAATCATTGACTCATTTTTCTTTTTAAGACTTTTTATTGGGGAATTAGGGGAGGGGAACAGTGTTGGGAAATTGGGGAAGAGGACCAGCCAAGTTGTTGTTCTTCAATCTTCATTGTGGAGGGCACCAGTTGCCATCTCGCTGCCCGTCAGCAGCTCATGGCCTCTAAGCTCAAGGTGCTGTGTTCAATCTTAGTTGCAGGTGGGCATAGCCACCATCCCATGCGGGAGTCGAACCAGTAGCCTTGTTGTTAAGAGTGCATGCTCTATCCACTGAGCCATCTTGGTGGCAGCTCAGCTCAAGGTGCCGAGTTCAGTCTTAGTTGTGGGTGGGCATAGCCCACCATCAAAGACACAATCTTGTTGTTACACCACCTGAGCCATCCTGCCACCTGTTGGTAGCTCAGCAACAGCTCAGCTCGGGCACAGCATCATTGACCCATGTGGGAATCGAACTGGTGGCCCTGTTGCTCAGAGCTCGCACTCTTAAGCCAACTCTTAACCAGTTGAGTCACTTGGCCGGCCCTCATTTTTTCTATTTGCTTATTTTCTTTGTCCCATATTTAAATCTTCTCACATCCTACAAATGCCTATAAACTTATTCTCAATACACATTTTCACTATCAGTTCCAATTTCTTTTAAATTGAAAAAAAATAATTTAAAGGGCTCCCTTCTGAAGCCCTTGGTTTTGGTTCTCCTGCCTCCATCTGAACTGATAGCTGTCTAGATCAGCTACACAGCTGTCATCCTAGGATTTCTCTTAACCAACATCCTGAAACCTCTTCTCTTTCATTTATGGATCTCTGGTTTTGTTGGATTCCATTTCTTCTTTCTTGGTTTATGCCCTTCCATGGGTGGAACACATCCTCCAGTAGCTTCCTAAGGAAGCTCGTATGAGAGATAAATTTTTTTAAACCTTGCAAATCTGAAATTTTCTACATTCTACTTTCACACTGGATTGATACTTTGGCTGGGTATAGAATTCTCAGTTGAAAACAATTTTCCCTCAATATCTTTAAGGCATTGCTTCATGGACTTCTAGCTTTTAGTATTGCTATTGAGAAGTCTCTTGCTGATTTGATTTATGAGCCTTTGTATAAGATCTAATGTCACTCTCTGGAATCTTCTAGAATCTTCTCTCCATTTTAAACAACAGCTTTTATTAAGATATAATTCTCATACCATACAATTCACCATTTAAATTGTACACTTCAATGGTTTTTAATGTATTCATAGAGTTGTACAACTATCACCACAGTCAATTTTTAAAATATTTTCATCACTCCTAAATGAAACCCTGCATCTATTACCAGTCACTCTCCACCTCCCCTCAACTCACTCAGTCCCAGGCAACCACTAATCTACTTTCTTTATACATAGATTTGCTTATGTTGGACATTCATATAAATGAAGTCAGACAACATATGGTCTGTGACTGGCTACTTTCACTTAGCACAATGTTTTCAAGCTTCATTTATGTTGCATATGTTATTAGTATTTTATTCCATTTTATGGCCGAATGATATTACAGTGTATGAATATACCACATTTTTTTACCCATTTGCCATTTGATAGATATTTGGGCTTTTCTACTTTTTGGCTATTATGAATAGTTCTGTTATGTTATGAACATTCTTATACAAGTTTTTGTGTGGACATATATTTTCATTTCTCTTGGGTGTATATCTAGGAGTGGAGTTGTTGGCCTATATGGTAACTCTATGTTTAACCTTTGTAGGAAGAGCCAGACTGTTTTCCAAAGCAAGTGTACCATTTTACATTCTTACTAACAACATATGAGGGCTCCAGTTCTCCACATCCTTGTCAACACTTGTTATTATCTGTCTTTCTTTCTTTTTTTTTTTTTTTTT
>NW_017731861.1:1451329-1454228 GCF_001890085.2 Hipposideros armiger | reverse complement strand
ATGCAAATAGAGATTCCTTTCCAATTTTGATGTCTTTTATTTCCTTTTGGGGGTCTAGATTTCCTGGCTAAAACATTCAGTACCATGTTGAATAAAAGTAGTAAAAGTGGACATCCTTGTTGTGTTCCTGATTATAAGGGGAATTTTCCAGTCTTTTGCCATTAAGTATAATGTTAGTAGTCGGTTTTTCGTAGATGCCCTTTATCAGTTTCCTTCTGTTCCTATTTTACTGAATATTTTTTATTGTGAAAGGATGTTGGATTTTGTCAAATGTTTTTCTGCATCTATTGAAATTATTGTGTGTTTTTTTGCCCTTTAGTCTATTAATATGGTGTATTACATTGATTGATATTTTTGTATGTTGAGCCAACCTTGCATTCCTAGGGAAAATTCTACTTGGTCATGGTGTAAAATCCTTTTTATGTTGCAGGATTTAGTTTCCTGGTATACTGATGATGGTGTTTCGCATCTATATTCATAAGAGATATCAGTTTATAATTTTTATTTTCTTGTGATGTCTTTGTTTGGTTTGGGGTTCAGGTAATACTGGCCTCATAGAATGAGATGGGAAGTTTTTCCTCTTCTATTTTTTGGAAGAGTTTGTGAAGAATTGGTATTAATTCTTCTTCAAATGTTTGGTAGACTACACCTGTGAATCTGGACCTGGGTTCTTTTTGTGGGAAGTTTTAAAATTACTAATTCAATTTCTTTATTATTATAGGTTTATCCATATTTTCTATTTCTTTTTAAATCAGCTTTAATAGTTTTTGTCTTTCTATAAATTTGCCCATTTCATCTAAGTTATCTAATTTATTGGCACACAGATTGTCATAGAATTCATTTATAATCCTTTTTATGTCTCTAAGGTCAATAGTGATGTTTTCTCTTTCATTTTTGATTTTAGTATTTTGAGCCTTTTCTCTCTTTTTTTTTGGTCAGTCCAGGTAAAAGTTTGTTCAATTTTGTTGGTCTTTTCAAAAACTTGACTTTTTGTTTCATTGATTTTTCTCTTTGTCTTTCTACCCTTTTATTTCATTAATTTCTATTCTAATCTTTACTTCCTTCCTTCTGCTTGCTTAGGGTTTAGTTTGGTCTCCTTTCTCCAGTGTCCTAAGGTGGAAAGTGGGGTTATGGATTTGTGATCTTGTTTTTTAATATAGGCATTTAAAACTATAAATTTCCCTTGAAGCACTGCCTTAGCTGCATCCTATCAGTTTTGATATATTATGTCTTCNACACTTGCCCTAAGCTCCAGACATGGGACAGCATCTCAAAAAGTGCCAAGGACACGCGGGGAGGAACTGAATTGTCTGGCTGCAGGATAAGGTCTGGAGGGGCAGCTCTCTCCAGAACTAAAGTGCTAGCAGGAACCATTGTTCTTTTGTTGAGCCTTCCCCACACACAGCCTGCAGGTGCGGATGGGGACCAAATCTGAGTTCTCTGTTAAACTGACCAACACCACTCTTGCCCATTGATTCTCTGAGATTCCACCTCATCCAATTCATGTGCCCAGCTGGAATCTTTTTCAGAGGCTAATCTACACAAGTGGTTGGCCTGGACTTTTCCAAAACCTCTACAAACCCCAAACAAGCAGTGGTTGGATACAGCATGCTCTGTGCCTCTTGCTAAGTGGCCCCAAGCCTGGCACTAGTGTCAGCCAGCCTCGGTTCACACCATAATAATTTCCAGTTGCTTCCAAGCCCAGCACAGGCAGCTATCAACCGAAGATCACTTTGTAGTTCCTACCAAGTGGCCCCAGGCCAGACACAGGCAGCAGCTGACCTTGGCCTGCACCAGAACCCCTCCCAAAAAGCCCCAGAACTAACACTCCTAGTAGCTGGTTTCAGAGCACACTAGAGCACCATCTAATTGGTGCCACAAATGACGTACGAGGTCTGACAATTAAGTTTGCAAACTTGCCACCATGTGTTTACATTAGCAACACTGTTCAAACAACTTGGTAAGGTTTCATAACCTTGGTATATCAGTGTCTCACAGCTGTGTTTGTGTCCACGTATGGTGGTGTCTTGCTGAGTGGCATTCACTATTGTTGTTGCATGTTTTTGTGTGCTGTCACGAGAATGTCTGAGCTTGAATTAGAGCCATGAACAAAGATTGAATTTCTTGTTAAACTTGACAAGAGTGGAAATGAAATCAGGGACGTGGTAGCCCAAGTTTATGGGGATAATGAATGCCATGAAGAAAATGGCAGTGTACAAATGTATTAAATGTTTTCTTGAAGGGAGAGAATGACCTCACTGATGAAGAGAGATCAGAGAGGCCAGTAACAAGCAGAACTGATGAAAACATTGCAAAAAAAAATTTGTCAAGCTGTGTGTCAAAATTGTGAACTGACAGGCCGGCTGAGTGGCTCAGTTGATTAAGAGCTCACTCAAGAGTGCAAGCTCTGAGCAACAGGGTCGCCATTTCGATTCCTGGCCCGAGCTGAGTTGCCACTGAGCTGCCAACAGGTGGCAGGATGGCTCGGCTATAAATAAATAAATAAAATAAACAAAATTTTCAGCTGACTGTGAGAAGCATAGCAGACCAAGTAAACATCAATAGAGAAACACGAAAATCTTAACTGAAAATTTTGGCATAAGAAAGGTGTGTGCAGGACCGGCTGAGTGGTGCGTTGGTTAAGAGTTGGCTTGGGACGCCAGCTCTGAGCAGCAGGGCCCTGATTCGGATCCCACATGAGAGTCAGTGACACTGCCCTCTACAGCTAAGATGGTGAACAACAGCTTGACCTGGAACTAGGCAGCCGTGAGTCACGGGCGACGGTGTAGGCTGCAGCCCTTGCTGCAGTGGGCTGCCGTGAGGTACCGTGAGTGGCCAGCAGCCAGTGTGAGTGGCCAGCAGCCGGCATGAGCTGCCAAGAGCCGCTGTGAGCAGCTGT
>NW_017731861.1:1446764-1448059 GCF_001890085.2 Hipposideros armiger | reverse complement strand
GTCCAGGGAAATAGACAGTTGGCTGGATACGCTGTGGTAACTCTACACACCATCATTGAAGCAAAACCCCTCCCACAGGGGACCTCGGCACAAAAGGCAGAGCTCGTCGCCCTGACTCGGGCCCTTCAGCTGGAAGCTGGGGCAAGAGTCAATATTTATACCAACTCTAAGTATGCCTTCACTACCCTCCATGTTCATGGGGCTTTATATAAAGAAAAGGGATTAATCAATTAATTCAGGAGGGAAGGAAATTAAATATGGACGAGAGATTTTAGATATCCTAGAAGCAGTATGGGCACCCAAAAGGGTGGCAGTTATACACTGCAGGGGCCACCAAAAGGGTGACACCATCGCAGCCAAGTTAGCTGCAACCGAAGAAACCCTCGAGCCTTCAACGTTAACAGCCTCCCTCTTTCCCAGCCCTTTAGCTGAATGGGATCCCAAATATTCCCACCAAGAAGAGGCCTGGTTCAAGACTGAAGGAGGAAGCCATATCCGTAACGGATGGTAGAAATTTTGAGATGGCTGCATTGTCATACCAGAAACTCTAGCCCCGGCTTTTGTCAAAGAGTTTCACTGAAGGACCCACTTTGGTCAGAATGCCCTAGAATCGACCCTCAATAGGTACTTCTATGTACCTGGACTCTCCAGTATCTCTCGAATAATTTGTGAACAATGCCTTGTTTGTGCTCACAACAACCCACGTCAAGGACCAGTCCTAACCCCAGGAGTCCAACATACTGGCGGTGCCCCATTTGAAGATCTCACAATAAATTTCACAGAGATGCCACGCTCCAGGGGTCTTAGATANATTTCACAGAGATGCCACGCTCCAGGGGTCTTAGATACCTCTTAGTATTTGTATGCACCTACTCAGGATGGGTGGAAGCCTTCCCCACCAGGACAGAAAAGGCACAAGAAGTCGCCAGGCTATTGCTACAGGAAATAATCCCTCGCTTTGGGCTGCCACCCTCAATTGGCTCTGACAACGGTCCTGCCTTTGTAGCTGAAGTAATCCAGCTCCCAGCCAAGCTCCCCTGCATCACTTGGAAGCTACATACTGCCTGCCGCCCACAGAGCTCAGGACAAGTAGAACGCATGAATCGGACCCTCAAGTCCCACCTGAAGAAACTGTGCCAAGAGACACACCTCCATTGGGACAAGGCCCTTCCAATAGCGCCCCTGAGGATACGCTCAGCTCCTACCAAGAAGACGGGCCTTTCCCCTTATGAGGTCACATATGGAAGGCCATCTCCACTTATTAGAGGCCTCCAAGGGGACCTTAAAGAAATAGG
>NW_017731861.1:1409692-1446393 GCF_001890085.2 Hipposideros armiger | reverse complement strand
TTGCAGAGATCACTCCATGGATGCACCACAGCAGATTGAAACCTGCAGCTGCTAGCTGGACCTGCACGTCTGACCCCTCCAAGCCTCTCAAGATCACTTTCCAGAGAAAGACGGCCAGCGGTGTTACCGTTCCTTAGGAGGAGATCACCAGCCCCGCTTTGGTCACACCGGAAGCTGACCAATCTACCCACGGCTGAAGCTTGAGGAATTCTTCCTTGCAAGATGCTTATCCCAAGGACTCTAATCCTTACCCTCACCCTTTTCTTCCCAGTGGGGAACGGTATCACTGCCTCATACCCTAAATCATGCTTCCTTTAGGCTGGGAACATCTCAGGTAGCCTTTGTCTCCTACACATACATGCCGGCCCAGTTCTATTGGGGTAGAACCCCTAGGCCAGCAGCCTATCGAAGGAGATGATGCTCTCTAACCCACCTATGGGTTCGAGCATCAAAGCGGGGAATGTGGCAGTGGGCCCTAGACAAAGGCCTTCCCAGACCATGTGGTCACTAAGGATTTTGCGCAGGCTTCAGACAAAGACATTCCTGGACTGTATGGTCAGCAAGACTTCCGTGTTTAACATTTCCGAATTCCTACCTCACCTGGGAGCCAGTCAGGAACTGGCACAAGGCTGCATGTTCTAATAAGGAACCTTAGCTGCTAACCCGGAAACCTCAGGGTGTATAGCCCGAGTCCCGCCCGGGTCGGGGCTCAGCCTCTGAATGTGAATCCGCTGAGCCAATGCTGGCATTAGTAAAAGTTGCTTCCCACGCCTTGGTGTCCTGTCTCTTTGTCTGGGTTCCCCGCAACAATTTAGGGGCATGTGTAAACACATCCTTGAGAGGTATATGTAAGCCTGGAATCCTACTGATCAGCTGCAAGGGGTCTTGACCCAAGTAGAAACTCCAGCAAGAGGCTTTCTACCTGGGCTAAATTTATCCTTGTCCTGTTCATTTACATCTATCTATTTACCAGCCCTATAATTAGCTGAAAAGCCACACCTTATCTCTCACTCTTTTACCAAGATTTAGTAGGTTTTCTTAAACAAATGTTTCCTTATTTATTGTGTGCCCTTGGGACAATTTCCAGAGAATTCAAAAGGGTTTCTTTGTTTGTTTTTGTTTTTTTGGGTTCGTTTGTAACGAAATTTCATCAGTTATGGTTTTACTGGGGGGAGGATCTGCAGGGCTTCCCATGCCATCATTCCAGAAATCATCTCCCTAAGATGTTCTCTTCAATCCTGGTATTCTAAGATTTCACAATAATGAGACTTGGTGAGAGGTTTTGCTTTGTTTTGTATTCATTCACTGTGCTGGGTACTCAGTGGACTCTTAATTAGACATCTTTACCTTTTCTAAAAGCGTTTATTGTGAGTTACATGTATTAACCTAAAAAAAAAAAGGTCAAAGTGAGAGGCAACAAGCATTTATTTGAGATCCGGAAGAATAGCTATTCTGGAAGCATGAATTCAGGCAGAAACCCAAATAGTGTTCTGATTAGGAGGCAACTGGTATTTATGTGAAAAGGAAGGGGAACAATTACATCAATAAAAGGAAGGAACTTCTATAGGTGCAGATAAGCTAACATAGTGATGCTAATTTTAAAGAATGCTTTAAATTTCAGCCCAGGAGTCACCAGACCAGTAGTCATAGTAACTGCTTTCTTTGCAAATAGTTCTTTGGGTGACAATGTCATCCTAGACCCAGCCCAAAGGTTATTTTGCCCTCTTTTAACATTCCAAAGGTTTGAGGCATATGACGTGCAAGGCAGTTCCTCTAGGATGGCAGCTCCAACTCCATTTTACTATAGCTCCATTTATATTATTTTTTTACATTTATATCTTTCTCCACTGTTGTCTCTGTCCTCTCAGGAAATTGAATCAGTCAGATGTTGAATTTCAGATTGATCTAATTTTGTTGTCTTTTTTACCCTATTATTCATCTCTGTGTCTTTCTGTTTAACATTCTGAAAGGTTTCCTTTGACTGTATCTTTCTACCATTTTGTTATCACATTTAAAATTTCTTGTTCTCTGATTGTTCCCCTTTTTGTGGCATCTTATTCATGTTTCAGGCTGCCATATCTCTTCCATTCTGTCTGAGATTATCAATGATAATTTCTTTGAAGTTTTCTTCTGATCTTTACAGCATCTTTGTTTCTGAGATCTGTTTCTGAGTTCCTTTTTCTTGTTGTTTTGACCTCTCTTAATTTTGAAGGCTTCTCTCGAATGTCTGGGGATTGGCTCTATGTTTTGGGGCTGGACATCCCATCCTATAGGCAATCTCATGGCACCTGGGAAGGACTTTCCATGGAGGAGAAAGCAAGCCAGATTTGGAGTTGGACACACCTGGTTCAAAACCCAGCTCCACACCTTCCTGTTTTTTTACTCTGATAGGGTAAATTCCCTGAGCATCAGTTTCCCTCTTAGTAAAATAAAGATAACAATACACCCTTGCAGATCACACATAGGCAAGTGCTTGGCACAGAATAGAAACGCAGGAAGTGTTAACACCCCAGCCTTCCCTATTCAGAAGTTGAGCTAAGGTACCTCAGTCAATCCTTGTCATCTACATTGCACTGATGGGCACTTCTCTTCCTCCTCTCTTTCTTTTCCTATTTGACCTTACGTGCCCATGGTTACACCTCTACCAATCATGGATGGAAGGCCACCCTAACAATAAGACTTTGCCACTATGCTACCTTAAGCAGAGTGGTTAACAAGACATTTTGGTGCCAGGTGGTCCTGGGATCCAAGTCCTGCACTGAGCCCTGAAATAACAGATATGATGTAAAAGCAAAGATTCACCCAGGATCCCTGAGCTTTGTGTGAGACCCCCACTTACTATAGTCAAAGAAATGAGAGAAGACAGGAACAATATAGTCTGAACGACTCAGATCCCACACAACATGAAGACCCTCAGTGACACTGGCATCTTGAATCCCCCAAAAAATCCCTGTCTGCTCCTCAAAGAACTGGAGGGTTGTGTCTCAGAGCAAAAGGAGCACCTTCAAGTCTTCCAATGGCCTGGAAACAAAGTTCTCAAAGACAGCGGCTGGACTTCAGGTATCACACACCCACAGTTCCCTGCCTCCCCACTGCCCTCTTTTCTGCTACCCCCATCTTGCAGCTCAAGCTGAAACCAAGACTCTATTCCTTCAGGGGTACCATCTCCAAGGCAGGGCCATGAACCAAGGGGAGGGAAGAAACAGCTCTCCCAGGAAGGGGCAGCCAGTGGGGGAAGTTTTGGCCTTTAAATGAGAATCCACATTCTGACCTCCCTCGGAGCGTTCTATAACTGGCATTTGACTGAGCGGGCCTGGCTGTTTCTTCAGCTCTCTGAACCTGCCATGGTGGGTGCTCAAGCCAGGGCTTTCAGGCTCAGGATGGGAACCTGGCCAGTGCCCAGAGCATTCCATGCAAGGAATGCCACACACCTGAACCCTCTGCTGAGAATGTGTGCCTCCAGGCCCCATCCTTTATCTGTCACCTATCCCACATTTCTGAGGGCACTGGGCACATATTCTGAGACCCCCCCTTGGCAAGTTCTACACCACCATCTAATGGGCCTCAAGGGGCCTCCTATGGGCACTGCATTGTGCTGGGTCTAGTGGGATGAGGCAAAAACAGCAAAAAAGATTCCAGCTCGCTGGAATGAAAGGCAACATCTGCCAAGGGTCCAGTAATAATGCTGTGGGCACCTAGAGGATGGACCCATCTTAAAAGGATGGACCTGGAAATATCCTCTAGTTTGATGTGGATGGTGATCACACAGGTGTACGCACATGCAAAAGTCATCAAGCTGTACACTTAAGATGTGTGCACTTTGATACATATGTTATACTTCAATTAAAAAAAGATGTGTGTACTTTAATATATATTTGTATGTATATATTGTATATATAATGGGGGTGCCAAAAAATATATATATATACATTTTAAGAGATGTTATCAATGTATTACTTTTCAAAGCTGAATTGAATTATGGTAGCAATGTGTAGTATGACATTCACTCAAAAGATGGTGTTAATCAAATGAATGTTAGTGTCACCATGCGACAGGCAAGACTGTCAAAGAAAATGGTGGAAGCATGGTTGTTGTTCGAGGAGTGCAAGACAATTTTGAAGTGGCATTTGAAATTCAAGAACGTTGTGGAAGTACAACAATAATGCAGGCATGAGTATGCAACAGACCCTCCAAACGCCTAACAATTGCACGCATTCGTGATAATTTTGAGATGCATGGTATTGTGTGAAGAAATTGAAACGGCATGTGCAGCGATACAAGTGGACACTTTGGTCAATGTTGCTCAAGCAGTAGTTTGCTGTAATCAGAAATGTCTGGACACTGATGGTAACCACTTTTAGACCTCTTGTAATTGCAGAAGTCAAGTGTGACTTATATTCATCTTTTGTTATCAGTATATATTATTTCAATTTTAATACAGTTTTTTCCTTTCTTAAAATGTATATTTATGGTTTTGGCCATATGTGTGTATGTGTATGTGTGTAGGGTGTGTGTGTGTGTGTGTGTGTGTGTGTGTGTGTGTGTGTGTATATATATATATATATATATATATATATATATATATATATATTCAATTAAAAAATTGTACCTGGCACCAGCCCTAGAACTCAGCAGAGTAGACAGGCCAAAAGGGGAGCGGAAGGCAGGCATAGGACAATTGCGGAACGCAAGTCTGGAGGCCTGCTGGTGGCAGTGGAAAGGAGCTGAGGGCACGAGTTGGAGCTGTTGTCAAGAAAAAAGTTGAAAGCCTAGGGACTAACAGAAGGTCAGACAGAGGGGATCAAGAATGAGAGTTCTGGGGTGCAAGAGCTGGGGTAGCCCTCTCTTTAGGGAAAGCAAGGCTTTCTGGGAAGTCTTGGTATTCACGCAGGTGATAAGTAAGTAGGCAAGGAATTTATTGGCTTCTAGGTTCTGATTGGTGGCGACTGCATGACAGACAGCTGGAAGGTGCAGGGTACCAGAAAACACTCAGGCTTCTAAAAGGAGCTCTTTGGGAAATGACCTCAGATAGTGACCAGCCCATGGGCCTGAGACCACCACCATCCCCAATGCCTGCTTTCCCGACAGCAGTCTGAGCAGAGCAAACCTAGAGCCCGCCCCAGGCCAGTCAGGGTCAACCCCACCATGTGTGGCCTAAGACTCTTTGTTTTGGGGACACATGTGGTGAGTTTCCAGCTCAGAGATGGAAGGATAGCTCAGAGGGCAGACAGTGTGTGCTCACTCAACGCTGAGGACTGAATCTAGACCAGCCATTTAAGTGCAGCAGGGGCCCTCCCCACATCTCTGGTCCTCCGGGTCTGCTCAGACATCCCCAGAGCAGGAGGCTCACTACCTCCCAGTAGTTCACTCCATTTTTCATAAGCCCTAAGTGCCAGGATGCTTTTCCCTCTATAGGGCCATTTCTCAGAGGTCCAGGACACACACTTGACCCCTGAGGCTGCTCTTCCCTGTTCACCCAGCCTGGTTTTTGTACACCTGTTCAATGCGCTGGCTCTCTTCCTACAGATGTTGGGCAGTGGGGGCCCTGAAAGGATCATAACCCTCAGGTTCAGTCTGAGCCAGAAAAATCAGTCACCTCCTTTGACCTGCAAGCTAAGCCACCATTAACGCAGTCCAAACTTTTGGGGAAGCTGCAGTGCATTGTTGTGTGCTCTTATTTAGCTCGTGGGAATGAGAGGAAGCTCTCATTTCACAGGCACCTACCTTGGCTTCCCACAGTCACTTGCTGTGGCCCCCAGGCCCTGCCCCACTGGGCCTCTGCTCACCCTAGCTTCCTTTACCCACTGCCCTATTCACGACTCTTCCTTCAGTTCTCCCAGCTAGCCCTTTCCTTCCCACCTTTGCACGTGCAGTTGCCGTGGCCTGGAATGTTCTGGCCCATCTTTCCCTGCCTAACTCCTGCTCAGTCATCTTTCTTCTGCTCACTTCCTCCAGGAAGTCCTCCCTGACAGTCCCCTTTCCCCTTCACTAAATTAGGCCCCGTGGTTGTCCTCTCACAGCATCCTGTACTTCTCTTTTGTGGCACTTATCAGGGTCTCCTCTTCCTGACCAGATAAGGGTCTGTCTCACCCACTAGATGGTGGGCCCCTGATGGCAGGGAGCACATCTGCTTCTGCTCCTCACTGTGTCCCAACACTGAGCTAGGTGCCTGGCATGGGGTAGATGTACAGTAAACATGGAGCAAACGAATGAACAGACAAATGAGGCATCCTATCATTTTATCTGACTGGGCAAAGCCCCGCCATAGCCACACCACTCCTTCCTGCCCAGATGGAGCTAGACGACATGAGAGGTGTAAAGAGTGTGGGCTTTGAAGACAGGTAGACCTGGGCCTGCATCCCAGCACTGCCACTGACCAACCTGTGCCTCTAGTGAGCCACTTCACCTCCCCAAGTCTGTCCACTCACCAGTAAAATGGGAATGGTGACGGTATCCACCTCACAGGATGATGAATGAAATGCAGTCACGTATGCAAAGGTCCTGGCACACAATGCCCAGAATATGTGAGTCTCTTTCCAGGACATTGGTGATAGGGGCAAGGCCACAGCCAGGCCTCTTATACTGGGCGGAGCTCCTCTGCTGCAGGCCCAGAGCCAGGCAGCCAGGGGAGAGGTTGTCTCTCATGGGTCGCGTTGCTATGGGATTCTGGAATCCAGTGAGGGACTGTCTTTGCTCTCAATGGCCTCAGAGCCACAGGGAAAGAGCACACGGTACTGTCTCCATTTTCTGACTAAGCAAGCAGAGGCTTTGAGCCCTGGGGGCCTGGGGCACCCTCCCCCACCCCAGGCCTGGCTGCTGTGCTGCCCTCATGGGGCACTCAGAGGGCCAGGGGACTCTGGCTCTGCCTCAGGCTCGCTGGGGAGAGAGGTCCAAGTCTTTGCGCTCCCTGTGCCTAGGTCAGCTCACTTGATTAGAAAGGGGCTCCTTTGTCTTGTGCCAGTCTCTCCTGGAACCACCAGGATGAATAAATGGAGAAAGCCTGACACGATCGAGAAGTGCTTCCCGGCACAGACTTGCTCCAGGTGGACTTTATCCACTGCTGCTTTGTGAGATGTGAGGCGGCTGGTGCAGGCTGTAGTATCTGAGCAGAAGCGGTGGGGGTGCCAGCCCCTGGGTCCTCAAGGGGCTAGCACTGGAGGTATCAGTGAAAATCTTTGAAGCATCTTCAGGACGCCTTTAAAGCCACAAAGAGCACGATCCAGAACCTGAGCTTCCCCAAACTCTTTCCAGGGCCAGTGCCAGCCCTGCCCACTCCGGTAAGCCCCTCTGCCTGCTCTGGCCCAACTGGACCCTTCCTCCTCAAACTAAACCCTTGGCTTTGGGCTCTGCAGGATGGGGTTCCTCTTGCCTCCACCTACCATGTCCAAGCTCAAAGCCAGACTCAGAACTGGGTCAGAAGTGCAGTCTTCTGACACTGCATCTCTCCTCTGCCCTCCCCATCCGTCCTCCTTGCTAACACCCACCTCTCCTTGTGAAGTCAGCCCAGGTGAAACCTCCCTGCTCACTCCTCCGACCTCCTCTGCAGGCCAGTGGGCTGTCCTTCAGGGCTCCCGTAGCACCCCCAGCTTACTTACCCCTCCCTGGTCTATGTGCCCTACTGTCTACTTCACTGAACTGGAAGTGCCCTGAGAACAGCCTGGGCTTTGGTCCAGGACAGTGTCTGGAACACAAAGTTTGAAAAACGAATGAATTCAGGGAGGTTGGGCATGTGTGGCAAAGGGGGTACTTGGGAACTCTACTTTCCGTTCAGTTTGGTTGTGAACCAAAAACTGCTCTAAAAACTAAAGTCTATTAATTTAAAACATTTTTTTAAATGAATGAAGGATTAAAGAAATATGATCAGCCCTTGATGATGCAACATTGGCTTGTAGAGGCCTTAGACTATGGCACTTGTGTGAGGTACCAGGCAGACTGGCATCCCTGGAGGCAAGGACTTCCCTTCTCCTGACAGTCCTGCCAGCCTGCAGCCTGCCCAGGCCTGAGTGCAGGCAGGTGGTGTGGTCCACCTGGCTTTGTGACCAGTGGTCAATTCCCTGCCCATCCACATGGGATGCAGTAAGTTAAGGGGCCTGCAAAGGCCAACTGAGCTTTGGATTAGGCCCTCCATTACCTGTGCTATGGTCGCCGACCCACCCTGCAAATTCAGGCTGATTGGCTGACTGGCAAACCCTCTACATGTGCATGATCTTGCAGATTTCCTGCCCCTAACCTACAGTATTCCTGCATCCCAGACCACCACAGTCTCTCCAGGAGCCCCAGAGGGACTAAGCTGGAGTGACGGCACAATCTTCAGACCAGAGGGGACAGTCCTGGCTCCAGGGTACCTACCATTCAATTTCTCAGTGTTCCTGTTCATCAGTCATAAAAATGGGGCAACTCAATGAATGACTTGTTTTTCCTAGAAATAAATTCCTTGCCTTGGCCACCACTCTCCTGGCGGTCCAGGAAGATCAGTGACCCCTGCAGAAACCTTTGTGGCCTCCACCCTGCCCCAGCCCCCCACCACACACTCACTAACCTTCCCCAGCCACTGCTCACATGCCAGTCCTGAGAGAGGCCACACGGAGACTGCAGGCACAGCCTGGTAAATGGCCTGTCACACTCAAGACCAAAGCCTTCTAGATGTTTATCCAGTTGGTCTCTTCGTCTGGTCTTCCTCCAAAGGCTGTGAGCCTGGGAGGCAGCATGACCCACAGAAAGAGCAAGAGCTTGGAGACAGGAGAGCTTTCCCCACTTAAAAGCTGTGGAACCTTCAGAAAGTGAAGCCTCACTTTGCTCATCTGTCAAATGGGGATAATAATATCCACCTTAGGGGTTTCTATGGGGACGACATTATAAATGGTGGCTGTTACTCCACAGGACATGGTTTCTGAGCAGTGCTTCCCTCTGGTGCTCTGTATGTAGGGTGGCCACACATCCTGGTTTGCCCAGGAAAGACCCAGTTGATGCCTATTGTCCTGGAGTGTTTATTGCCCTTTTTCACTCCTAGAAGTGCCTACTTCGGACAACAAAATACATGGTCAGCCTACCTGTATCTCTTTCAATTCCCAATTCCGGTCCAGCCTGTGTGAGCAGCACTACTCATTTTTACTCTTTCCGCTGTCTTGGTATGTAGTTAGGAGAGTTTTTATACCCTTCTCTCTAAACCTCAGGTTCTTATTTTTTTAATGGGGGAAGCAATGCCTATCTTGAAGGATTGTTAGGAGGATTAAATGAGATGAAGTATGTAAAGCACACGTCTGGCACAGGCCAAATGCCAGATAAACATGAATTTCTTACACGGCCTTCTTTCCCAGGTTCCTATCGTGACAATTTCCCCCTGAAAGTGGGGCTCCAGAGCCCAACTTCCACCCTACCAAGAGCACAACTTTTAGAAGTTCCAGGTGACATTTGAGCTCCCAAGCCATGATCTCGCCCCAAAACAAGAACTTACCTTCACCTCTAACCCCAGCTCCACCACAGGCTCTGAGGGGTGTTCCAGCCTCTCCTTCCTGCATGCATCCATGTGTTTCTGCCCATGTTGGCTGTTTCTCAGCCCATCACTCTAGCTGTGAGCCCTCCAGCCTTCACCTACCTTACCTACACAGACGGAAGATACTTTTGAATTCTCCCCCACCCTTCCAGGAATCCAAAGGCCTGAAAAGGAGTCTGCTGGGGCTCCAACCCCCAGGAACCTGCTATCTGGGCCAGCAGGCAAAGAGTAAGCCTGTAATCTCAGCAGATAAAGCCACTGTGAGACCAGGCCATTGCAGCAAGGGGATGATGACATGCTCCCAGATCACACCTGGATTATCAGCATGTCCTCCAAAGGCCCTGAAGCTCACATCTCCCATCCGCTTCTTGGCCTTACACCTACCCACTCCTGACATTCCTTTGCTATTACGCAACTGGCAGTTCTTCTAGCCAGATTCTTCCAGTTGCCTTGCCGCAGGTGGTACCAAACCTGCCTTGAGTATTGTAGAATATTTGATTCCACCAGGAAGTTCTCAGTGTAAACAACCTATCAGTCACTAGGATCTGACTCCAGGGCTCTTTGTTCAGAGGCAGTTGCATGACATTTTGGCTTTGGTGCTGTTCTAGAAACCACAATATATGTATGAAGGAAGCTATGAGAAGAAAAAGGCAATGAAGCAGCTACTAAATTGGGATGAAAACACGGGTATCTGGTGGCAACGGTGGCGGTGGTGGTGGTGGTGGTGGTGGTGGTTGTGGTGTGCTGTGCTTGGTGGTGTGTGGTATGTGCTGGAGAGAGATGTTTCAACAGATCCCAGGAGGCTAAATGCTTGAAGTGGGAGCTCTGGTTCTGGGGCAGCGGCAGCCTGTTTGGTGCATGTAGGGTAGAAAGCGAAACTGGCTGGGTGACCCTGACTTTCCCATCTATAAAATGGAATTCAATATCCTAGTTGACTCTATCATGATGCTGTTGTGTTAGGAGGGCGAAATGAGATCAAAGCAAGTCTTTGAAGTATAGGGAACACGGAACATATACATAACCCAAATATAATCTGAGGATCTACATGGCTCAGTCCTGCACAGATCACACTCAGGGAAGCACACACTGGCAAAGGAACTTCAAAGAAACTGTCTTTACTTGGGTCTCTTGAAGAACATTAAAGTATGTCCAACTCACAATCCTCAGCAACATTCCTCATAAATCCCTTTATTCCCACCCCCATCTTCTTGTACCCGTTTGCAGCTCCAAGATTACAAGCCCACCCCCAAACTGTACCCCAACTCCTGGCCAGCCTCCATGGCTCTGCTGCCACCCCCTCCATCAGGCCCCTCTCAGCTCTGGGTTCATCAAGTCTCTGCTCCTTGCTTTAATTTCCCTTCCTCTCTACCCATTACCTGCATTTATCACAACAAAAGAGATGCTGGGACCAACCTCGAAAGTAAGACTCCTTCCTCTTTCTCCCAGTCTTCTGAGTTCTGTACCTCAGTCTGGTTTTTCTAATTGTACACCACACAATGTCCAGGAACCACGAGGGCAGACCATGCAATCCCAAGAGAAAAAAACTGTGGTACGCATAGCACTGTTATTTTCGAAGGGGGGCCCTGGTAACCTGCACACAATAGTCATGATGTTCCCTCTCCTCCACTAGCCACAGGGACTGGTTTTTATATTTTCTGATCATGCTGATTTGCCTTCACATTGTCACTCACTTTTGCACCCCTTCCCTTTCCAGACCCATGAGTGTGGCCCAGGCCTCAGCACAGCCTGGCTTCCTCCCGGCTTGGCTTAGCATCTAGCTTCCTCACTGACTCCAGCTTCTCAGTTCTCCAACCTGTCCTGCAAACCTCGCAGCTGATCTTTACCACACTCTGCAGCCACCCATCCCCTAGCACATGGCGTCCAAATTTGTGTCCAGGTACCCAAATCGAGCACATGGCAGCACATCCGCACCCTTCCTATCCACTTTACCGGCGTTGGTCCTGCAGTAAGCTCCCACCTGAGTTCTCCCTCCCTCCCAAAGCCCACCCTGACTACCTCTCAGTTCTGAACACAGCACTTTGAGTCTGCACTGCACAGCCTCACTTGATGTTGGCTGTCACTTGGCTGCTTGAAAGCCTTGAGTCTTCTTCCCATGAGATCGGGGACCTCAAAGGCTTTATGAAAAGCACCCAAGGGTCCTCAAAAACTATCTTCCTCTATTAGCTCATGACAAGAAAAACAGACCCGTGTTGGTTCCAAAGGCCTTGATGGAAATCTCCAGATGCCCCTGCCAAGCCTTTTGCATTAACTGCCTGCCAAGTCATTTTTAAGAACTTCCGGATAAAGGGCAGAAGGAACCCTTATTTAAATGCATATATTTATTGCTTTTGTGGTAGATAATTTATGGATCTGGCTCAAAATTTCAAATGAAGTCAGCCTCCCACATTTGTTTCTCAACCACCCAGTTCCCCTGCTAAGAGGCAAACAATGGCTGGTTTCTCCTTTATTTTTCAGTAGGTATTTGAGGCATACACAAGCCAATAGGAACATGTCCTCCTTTCTCCTCACTTTTGTTTACTCAGGCTAGCATGCATTGTTCTACATCTTGCATGTTCTGGTTAGCGTGTGTCTGACATCATCTATACCAGCACCTGGGGCACTTCCCCACATTTCGTCTTGTGGCCACGTAGAGTTCCAATGCAGGAATGATCTGAATTTATTTACACAATCTCCAGTTGTTAGACAGTGAGGGTTTTTCTGTCTTTTACCACCATTGACAGTGCAACAGTCTGGTTGAGACATAATGTCATATATGTGAACGCCTGTGGGACAATCCCCAGTAGAATTGCTGGGTCAGAGGGAAAGGTGCCTATGTGATTTTGAAAGATATTTCTAAAGTGCTCTCCAAAGAGGCTGAATCCATTTACACTCCTCCCAACAGTGTGTGAGGGGCCCCTCCCCCACACCCTCGCCAATCTAATAGGTGAAAACTTTTATTTCAGTGTAGTTGGATTTGCACTGCTTTACGCATGAATGTGGTTGAACGTTTTACGTTTAAAGGTGTGTGTGTGTGTGTGTGTGTGTGTGTGTGTGTGTGTGTGTGTACTCTGTTTCTAGCCTCTGTTCACTTTTGTGTTCCTGATCTTTTTCTAATCAATGTATAGGAGCACTTTATATATTAGAGGAAGTAGCCCTTTGTTATATGAGCTGCAGATAATTTCCCCAGTTTGTTTTTCTTTTGACCTTGCCTTTGGGCTATTGCTAGGTGGAATTGTTTTTCTCTAGTCAAACTTATCAGTCTCTGCTTTTATGACTTCTAGGTTATGTGTTTTGCTCAGGAAGGAGCAGGACCACCCCACCCCCAGCCTCCCCACACACACCTTTTTTATTTTGTCAGTATAAGAAGCTTGGAATGACTTACCAGGCTTTGTGAGGACAACTCCTGCCCTCCAAGAGATTCGGAGTTTAGGGGGACACAAAGTAAACTCACCTTTGCAATTCTGTGTTGTAATAAATGAGAGAAGGCACATGGAAAACAGCCTGAGTTGGCCAGGGAAGGCTTTCCAAAGGAGACACCCAGGCACATCAGAGGCATGTCGAGGAGTCAGCCAGGTAAAAGAGGCCTTCCAGTAAATGAGGCAGCACGTGCAAAGGCTAGAAGCAGCAGGGCTCGGTCAAGATTGTCCAGTCTAGCAAGAGGACAGAGCCCTGCAGGGTTGGCAGCATGTGGCAAGGGGTGGAGCTAGAAAGGCAGGCAGGGCCCAGGTCACAGAGGGCCAAGAGTGTACTGCCTAGGAGTCGGGGCCTCACACTGAGGCAGTGGGGAAGCGGTAGAAGGACACACCAGCCATGTAGGGAAAGAACTGAAGGTAGCCAAGGGTGACGGCTGGGCCCTGCCTCACAGGCTGCCGCCTTACCCAACAGCAGCCAAGGCAGTCTATAGGGGCTCCAGGCTGCCAAACAAGTGTGCACATTTGAGACCCAAACGTTCTATCCTGTCAAACTTCCAGAATTCTATAAAATCATCAGGGAAGTTGGCATCTTCTCTGAGAAACATTTTTATCCAAGATGATGACAACTTCAAGAGCTTTGCCTCTGACTGGGGAAGACAAGACCGTGGTTATCACTCCCACCTCGCCCCTCTGGCAGGTGGGGCCAGGCTAATGCAGTTCAGGTACTAAGCGTAGCTCAGGGAACAACTGAGCTCTTCAGCCCTAGCCAGTTCACCCAGACACCCATTCAAAATGGGCAAGAGGGGTGCCGGACTGCCAGGGTGGAGTGGCAGACCCCAGGGATGGGGTCTCCAGCTGGCCCACATCCAAGGGAACATCTCCTTCCTTCCAGCCAACAAGGTCAGTACTGCTGAGTAGCCCCAGCTGCTTTCAGAGGCATCAGGCAAAGGCCTAGGAACTTCTGTGCCCCTGCAACCTTTTACAACAGGCATTTTGTAGCAGACCTGTGCAACAGAGTTCCCGAAGCGTCCAGCACAGAGCCTGGTTCACAGTCAGCACAGATAAGTAAATGGTAGGCGTGCCTGTTAAAATTGGAAAGCCTCACCATGCGTTAGCAAGTCGCTGAGGGAAAGGAAGGGCAATGTAGACAGAAGAAGGGAAGGTGGAAACCATGTAAGTGGAACTTTGGAGTTGTCTCTAGATTTCAGTTACCCAGGCCCTCCCCATGTCCTGACCCCCAAAGCAGCGAAATAGCCTGGTTCTTTTTCCCTTCCTTTTATTTATTTATTTATTTATTTATTTATTTATTTATTTATTTATTTATTTTAAAAATCACCAATGGGTTTTGTCACTATGAAAAGCCTGAATTTTAAACAGATTCTTGGACTAGGGATTCATATCCATCAGCTCGTTCAACTTTAGCACCTGTCTCATCCCCAGGAGCTTTTCCAGAACTGCTACCTTCACCATGCAGTTCCATGAGTTTTCCCAGTTCAAACTTGGGTTTCTTCAGCATTTTGACTTTTCTAACAAAGACATCATGAAGCAGATAAACAGATTAGCAAGACTTTTCTATGTCTTTGCGCTCTGGAATCAATTTATTAACCATTTCTTTCAAGTTATTTGTCTGCACCTCTCAGGTCATGATTTCCATCACTTTCTTGCAGATTTGGTGGACCTGTTGATGCTGAGCATTAGAGGACTTCCAAATTTGATTGTTGTGTTTTTAGTAAAACCAACACAGAATAGATGAAGCAAATAACCATCGCTAGTCTTAACATCAACATGAGCTTCAATCATGGTCTGCCATTTTTTGACCATGGAACACACTTTGTCACGGGTAAGATCCATGCCATGGACATGAGTCAGGCAGTTCTCACCCTGAACATCCTCAGTAATTAGCTTGAATTTTTAAAATGCGGCTTCATCATCTTGCAGATCAGCTAGGCTCACTTCAAAAACAAAACCCTTGAGGGGCCGGCCGAGTGGCTCAGTTGGTTAAGAGCTCACTCAAGAGTGCGAGCTCTGAGCAACAGTGGTTCAAGTCCTGGCCCAAGCTGAGCTGCCGCTGAGCTGCCAACAGGTGGCAGGATGGCTCAGCTAAAAAAAAAAAAAACACACACAACCCTTGAGACCATCAGATGCGATTTGGGTTCCTTGTGTTCTCGTGACTAGTGTTTTCCCAGTATTTTTCATATTGGACATAGCTGGTGCCTTCACATCATACCCATCTTTCTTAAAAAATTAATCAACCACTTTGTTCTTGGCTTTCTTCTTGCCGCCTTTTGTAAGGCACTCATTCTTGCCGACCGCCATGCTGCTGCTTAGAGCGTCAAAAGGGTCGAGTACAATTCACTCGAGAACTTAGGCGTATGGAGAGGGGAAGCCAAGAGGCTGCCATTTTAGTTATATATTTTTTTAGTGCCCTAAGACTATTTTATCCTGATGGGTCACTTGATTAAGTCAAGCACTGTAGAGATAAAGGCTCTTGGAGGCTGGAGGCCTTAGTTCCAGCCAGCAGGCTTCCTGGTACCCCTCAAAGGCACCTATACGCTCAGTGGTCCAAGGGCATGCATGGAGTCCCACCTGAAGGGCAGGAGGGCAGGAAGCCAGCCCCAACCTCAGCTCCAAATAGGCAAACCAGCCCCTCTCCACTGCAGCCACCAAAGAGGAATTAGGTCAAAGGCCGGGCACAGAGGGTTTCTAGGGCTGAGCGTGTGTCTGTGGAGTCAGCTCCCCACCAGGTCTTCCCTCCATGAGTGCTGTTGGTGGGTGGGGTGAAGGCGCTGACACTTAGGCCCTGTCTCAGTGCAGCAAAGCTGATGAGGACACCAGGAAGCAAAGGGCCTGGGTTCTGGAGCGGGTTCCAACCCTGTTGGCTATGTACCTGTCACTTGCATAAAGGGCCACGTCTGCTTAGGGTTGGGTTTTATTTTTCCCCAAATGGGACAATCTATGTCAGCAAACGTTGGGAATACTCACTGGTACGTTTACACGTCTAGCTTTAACTCCCATTTATTTGGCATTTACTACAATATGTAGAAGGCTCCCAGTGGGGAGGTTGTTCTGTGCAAATTATCTCATTTCATCCTCTCAGCAACTCTGTGAGGCTCGGATAACACAGATAAGGAAAGTGAGGGCCAGGGAGGCCGAGGCCTGAGCCCAGGTCCCACTGCCAGCACAGGGCAGAGCTAGGGTTTGAAATAGGGGCTGTCTGGCTCAGAGCCCTTTGCCATTAACCTCCACATGACATGGGGTCCAAATGGCAGTAGTGGTCGGCCCAGACCCCTCCACACACATACCTAGCAATGCCCCTGATCTCTAAGACCACAGACAGGCTGTAAAAGAAAACAGTCTCTCAAAGATCACTTTATTTCCCAGTACCCCCATCTCACAGTATGGTCTATGGGAAATCTCAGGGTCTTGTCACCTCGCAGGCTTTCCCGACTCTGCGTGGTACCTGGGCACCCACCAGGGAGCTGGAGCTCCAAGGGCCTGGCCAGGGGCCCACCACACTGGGGATCTCCAGCTGAGGCCTTTTCTAAAAGCGGTTCCTGGGCATGATGTAGACTCAAGGTTGGTCAGTCACTTCCTGAGTCCCCTTCCAGGGACACAGGGACAATACAGCAGCTTGCTCCTCTGGCTTGCTGGGCCCATCCTAGGAAAAAGTGGTGGTGGTGGCGGGGGGGGGGGAATCCAGAAAGAGGGCATCTCCTGGTTGAAAGAGGTTGAGACCTGGGTCTTTGGCAGTTAATGTGGAACAGGTCAGGCCTTGCAGGCTATGGAGCAGGCCCAGGCCAGACCTCTGCACAGCAAACGCCAATGTCCAGCATACTGTGCTGATGGCCACCTTCACCTGTGCGGTCTGAAAGCACACTGGGTGCAGAAGGACACACGTGACCGAGATTCTGGGTTCAACTCTGCTGGAAGCCAGTGTGCTGGAAGAGGACTTCCTTCACTTTGTCCACAATGGTGCCCACCTCAGCCATGGCGCCCAGACCTAGGGAGCAAAGTTCCACTGGGGCCCTGCAGACAAGGGCAGGGCACCACCGCCCACTCCCACCCTGCCCAGGGCTCCCCTGAGGGCTCCCCCAGAGCCCAGTGCCTGAGAAGGCTGGACCTTCTGCCCGCGCCAGACCCGTCCCATCCTCCAGAGAACCCCAGGACAGGTCCCAGGAATAGTCCCCGTTGCTGTTATGAAGCACGCATGCCAGGACACGTGCCAGGAATGACATAGCACCTTACATAAACATTTCACTTCATCCTAACAACTCTGGGAGGAGGAACTGTGATGTCTATCTTCCAAATGAGAAGCTGAGCTCAGAGGAGAATGGATTTGCCTGAGGTCACAATAGCCTGGTCTGAACCCAGAGGTGACCCTGGGCCACGAGGACGGACTGTGAGCCTGACCAAACGCCCACCTTGGTCGCCACACACCAGCTTCTTGGCCACACAGGGGATCTCCACGTAGCCGAAGGCCTTGAGCTGGCCCACCTGCTGCGCTGTGATGGGGTGCTCCCACATGGCAGTGTTCATCGCCGGGCAGAAGAGCAAGGGCTTGCTGAGGTCCCAGGCCCGGATGACACAGGTCTGTGAAGAAGGTTCTGGGTAAGGGGAGGGTGCGGCTGCTCTGCCTGCCGCTCTCCGCCGCCCGCCCAGATCCTGCGCATCATTCTCTGAGCTACAGCTAGTCTCAGGGTTGGAAAGGCTGGGAGCTGCAGTCTGCAGGGAGTTCCCTCCTGTCACTCAGGGGTGGGCCATGTGTCCTCACCCCTCCCACCTCCCCACAGGCTCTGGCGCAGGGCCTCACACAGGAGGTGCTCCAGCAGCCACCTCGAAACAGACCTCCTCTCCTGTGCAGAAAGGTCTCCCTGTGCTCAGGCACAAGGCTTCTCCACAGCCAGCCACACCTCGCAGGCAGAAGCAACCCTGGGAGCCGAAGGCCAGCTCTGCAGTTACCCCAAAGCTAAGGACCAGTCTGCTCAGCAGGTGGGGCCCATCCACCCTGACACTGTCTCTACTTTGAGACCAACTTAAGCTGGCAAAGCAAAAAACACCTTACATATGACAAAGACCCTCTCACGTATCCTATCTCATGAGCTCCCACTGCAACCCTGTATGAAGGTGCTGTCCATTTCACTGACGGGGAAGCTGTAACCCCCGGAAGGGAGTCTTTGTCCCAGGTCACACACCCGGAGAATGAGCAGGGGCGTGAGGCTGTGCATGACCTCCACCATACCTCACAGCCTTACTACCACCTGGTTTCCAGGCCATCCCATCAAGTCACAGATCAAAGCAGCTGCGGAAGGGACCAACCAGCTCATAGTCTTAGCAGTGTGGGCTTTGAAATCGCAGACAGCTAGGTTCAAATTCTGGCTGTGCTACTGTAGAGACCCAGGCCCAGACCCTAGGCTAGGCAAGCTCATTTCGGAGAGTACCCCCGCCCAGAGGAATTTAAAAACTTCTGCTTCAGCAAAAAAACATAACAAATTGTCTTGTCAAGAAAGTAGAAGAAGATAAGCAAAGTATATGGCTTGTTAGGAAAAGATAAACAAGTCATGTTTTATAGCCTGTTAAGAAGATAAGTGAGTTATGTTTTATGGCTCGTTAAAAATAATAACCTTTATAGTTTATTAAAATAAATTAAACCAACCGTTTTTCCTTTTACACACTAACCGCTTTTTTGTTCACTTCTGTATCCAGCTTCAGCTATAAATTCCTCACCCACCAAGACTTAGGGGCTGATCTCTCCTCATGCAGAGAGAGACAGTCACCAGGCTTGGCTAATAAAGTCTCTGGAACGAAAACCTTTTGTCTAAGTTTTGTTAAGGAGCGGTGACCCCAACACTACCTCCTATTACCAGCCACGAGAGCCTGGACAAGGTTTTAATGTCAGGAGCAACCCTTTCCTCTCTGCAAAGCCCCCTCCCTGGCCGGCTGTGAGGATTGAGGGTGGAAATGCTTCAAGTCCCTCGCACAGGGCCTGGCAAAGTGCAGGCTACAGAAACAGCAGCCCCTGCTGTGAGCACAGGTGCAGGCTCCCGGGGGCGAAGGGCTGCCTGGAGGAGAGATGCGCTTGGGGCCCAGAGGAGTGGCTCCCACTCTGATTGCCCCAGGCAGCTCCTCCTTGCTTGCCCTGGGCCCCTTGGGGAGACAAGCTGGTGTGGGGAGCTGGCTGGGATCAGCCAGGGACACTGAGGCTGTAAGCTGGCAAGCTACAGGCCTCCATGTTAGGTTGAGCAGCTTGAGAGCAGCCTGAGAAACAGCTCTTCTACCCGGAGATGAGTGACAGCTCAAAAGACCACCTACGCTGTGCAAAGATTGAAGAAAGTAACCAGTTGCCAGCGAATGCTTATGGACTTACTGACAGTTTCTGTTTGCATTACTTATCATTGCTTAGGGGATTTTGGGGACCAAAATCCCCTTCCCAAATAGGGAATTGTTCCCTACAAAGAGGAAATTGCTTCCTCTGTTTAAGCTTGCTGTAATCAATAAACGAGGTCTCAGTCTGTCACCAGCAAGCTGGGTCCCTCCTGTTCCCAACTTTTGGTCTCTATGCTCCTTCTTTTCTCGTCTCCCACCCAATCCTCTCAGGTGTGTTCAGCAGGTGCACGGGTCGCGTCAAGCTGGCACACCCCTTTCCTGAGTGGAGCCTGAAGAAGGAGGAGTCCAGAGAACAATGAAATGAGCAGGCCAGGGCCAATGCCGCCTGCCTCCCTGTGCCTCTGCCCTCTCCTGGGGATAGGGAGGAAGCAGGACCGCACACAGCCTTAGGATCCAGTTACTCGGAAGCCCCAGACACCAGCCTGTGTTTCCCACCAAGACCTCTCAATTCAGAGGCCGGGCTCTGAGTGGGCAGGTTCAGACAGACTACCCATGCCACCTGCTGCTTCTGCATAAGTCATGGGCATACCTAGAAGGGTCCCCCAACTGCATGTGGGGTGGGGTGGAGATGGGCTGGGGTTTCTATGGGTCCCAAAACAAAGACACTGACCAGAGCAGAAACCTCACCCTTTCCTGCCCCACTCCTCTAGCTCTGCCCAGTGCATCTCAAAGCTCAGCACTTCCTGGACTAACCGCAGCTCCTCCAAGAGGCACGAGCGGAGGCATCAGTTCCCACGGTCACTTCTGCTTGGCCAGTGCTGTGTTCAGCACCTCAGGCCCTGCCCCTGGGAATCCGCTTGGCAGAGAGAAGGCCTGGGACCTGGTCAGGAGGCCAGCTCCCAGCTAGACTGGTGACCCGGGAAGTCACCTCCTCTCTCTGTGCCTGCTTGGCCATTTAGCACAAAGAAGGGATCGAGGCCTGAGAGAGCCAGAGGGCAGTGGAGATGCCAAAGGCCGGAGGCCAGCGCACAGGTTCACTCATAATGCTGCTCTAACAGCACCCCAAGTTCTGGGCACTGGACAGGGAGGAGATCTGAAGCAGCGGGGCGGCAAGGGGAGCTTCTGTGCAGGGATATAAGGCGAAAACATCTTTTGAGAGAGGACAGAGCCACAGACCAAGGATGGTGACAGTTTACAAGATTTGCAGTTCCTTGGAATATTTGTCTTTAAGTGAAACCCTTTGAGAAAAATGGCCTGGGGGCTGGTCTTAGGAACATATTTTACTGCTCAGCCAACTCAGAAGGAGGGAACCCGAAAGATTTCAGGGGGCAGTGGCAGCTTTGAAGAGAAAAGGAAAGCAGAGCTTTCAGGGGGAAGGAGGGAGCCCTCTGAAACGGGCCCAGGCCGGGGCTTAACCCCTAGAGGTTGATGTGCTTCACTGACCAGCAGGGAGGAGCCTGGAGGTTTGGTGACATGCTGCTGGTCACACATAACTCCGACCCACTTAGAAGAAAGTGGCAGGACCCTCTCGGGCTCCAGCCGCCCTGTCAGTCCTGGCATCGGCCCCACTGGGAAGGTTTCCCGGTCATACCGCCCCAGGCTCGCCCATCTCTGCGTGGCCCCACCCCGCTCCGGGACACACAATCTGCAAGGCTCATCCTCTCGACACCCTGTGTTCTTATCCAGATGATGCTTAAATCACGAGGAGGTTCTCCAAGCAGGGCCTTTCATACCATCAACAAGCATAGGAGGAGACTAACTTCCGATCTGACCCCAAACAATCTTGATCCAGCTTCATTACACTTCTTCAGCATAGTAAACGCTTAGAAACACCTGGCTGTTCGCCAAAGTAAAATTCCTTAACTACCTCCTCTATACAATAAGGATCTATTGAACGCCTGCTATACGCCCAGCACTGTGCAAGGTGCTGACTCCACTGTCAAAGGGCTGACTGGGCTCATTTAAGACTGGACCACACACCAGAGCAGACTCCTTTCTGACCAGCCGAGTAACCAAAACCCTCTCCTAGCAGACTGTGAGCTCCCTGTGTCTGTGTGTCCCTCAGCATGGGGCCCAGGCATGGTAGGTAAAAGCTCAGTGGATGAGGAAGCAGGGTAATGAGGCAGAGGGAGGGAGGGGAGAGAGAAGCCTGACTCTTCCCAGGATGATCAAATAAACAAAGGCTCTTTAAGGCCACTAGCTCCCTGGAAGTCCCCTAGGCCCTGGACAAGCCCCACTTTATACAGCTGGGTTCCTGGTCCTGTCTTCCACCACCCGTCACCTCATGCTCTCACCCTATCTTTCTCTCTCTTCCCTTCTAAGTTTTCCATAATATACAGGAAAATCACATCTCCTCCACCTGTAGCTAAAGTAACAGGAAAGATAAGTGTGCATGAGGGACCACGAGGAAGTACACCCTATTGATCGGCTGCCCATGTGGATATCCAGGGGAGAAGCAGAGCTAAGGGAGACAGACAATGGGGTTTGGCAGGGAGGCCGACAGAAGGGCAGCTCATGGACAAAGGACAAAGGGAGTGGGACTGAGCATCAAGGGGCAGCTGAGAGGTGGACACGCTCAGAGAGCTCCCACAGGCAAGTCCCCCCATCAGGATCAGTCTTCTGGCCACTCGCCAGAGCACAGGTGAGGGGTTGGGGGTCAGGGGACTGTGTTCTGAGCAAACCGGCCCACATAACAGCTCCAAGGCAACAACCTTGTGCAAAGGCGGTCTGCAGCTCAGCAAACTGGGAGTGAGGCCCAGGAGGGAGGACGGCACAGGGAGTCACTCACAAGCAAGTTGTCACAGATGCCACTGGCCACCTTCCCCAGAGTGTTGGCATCAAGTGGAGCCACCAGCATGAGGTCTGCCCACCTCCGCAGGTGAATGTGGAGAACAGGGTCAGACCGGCACTTCCACATCTGGCAGAGGGAAAGAAATGGGGTCACTGGGCTGGCCACTCTCTCCGTGTGGGAAAAGCAAGGTGAACAGGGGCCAACACAGGCCAAGGACACTAAGCCAGGAACCCAAGGGAGACCCCCCGAGCAACCCCTGCCCACGTCCACTGCCGTTCCCTCTGGCAGCTAAGCTGGTGTGCATTGGCTGTGGAGCCAACGGCCTGAGAGAAACCAGGCCTAAGGAAACAAACGCCCCTTGTCTCTCTGAGCTATTCCCTTTATGGTTTGGTTTTCAAGAGAACTGACATCTGGCAGGGAACTCCTGGCCAGTCGGCTTGAGGCAGATACTTGGGTTGTCCAAGCCGATGGAAGGGCTCTGGGGCTGCGAGACACGGCGGGGGTGGGGTGGGGAAGACGGACCAGCCAAAAGCGTCTAAGCTGAGAATGTTTAAAACTGCCTGGCAGTCCCCCTGTGAGGCCCACACTCAACGCCTGTGAACCGCCAGGGCCCACCCCTCTGTGGGAGAACAGACGCAGGGCCCTGCGGCTGTGGGAAGTGAGGCACTCCATACAGCCCCAACACTGGGAGCCACATGGACAAGGGTGGTGGGAACAGAGCTGCTCTGTGGTTTCATCAGTCCAGATAAGTACAAGGACACCGAACCTCAGGCATGGGGCCAGAGCTGAGCTCCGCCTGTGGGGGGAGGAGGCTGCAAACCTCCTGCAGGCCAGAAGTGACACAGATGGTTTCCTCATCGCCTCTGCCCCGAGGGCCCTGGCCTCTGACTGGAGCCTGGCCTGTCTGCTCTGGCCACCAGGACCATGGGCTGCAGAAGGACACTCCTGTCCTGTTGGTAGAAACACATGGACTCAGCCCTGGGGCCCCAGCACTGACCTCCCATTCATCAGTGTCGTTGTAGAGGGTGACGGGAATGTCCTGGGGGCTGTAGAAGTGTTTCGCTCTTTCAGTTGTGACCACTGCTACTTCCAGCTGTCACCAAGACAAAGTGGGGGGTGGGGGTGGGGGGGAGAAACCATTACCAGAGCTGCCAGGCCAGGAAAGCTTTCCTCATCGTCTGGCTACAAAAGGGACTTCTTCCTCCCTGGCAGTTTGTATAGCTACTTCCTCTGTCACCCAAAGGCCAGGCCCACCAGGTGTAGCTGTTTCACTTCCCTATCTGAGGGGCTGCTGATGAATGAGTCATCAACTGCCCAGTGTATATAAAGCTGCAGGCTACTGCCACTCAAGAGGAGTGAGGAGAGAGGCAGAGCCATCCAGGAAGCAGACGGAGTCCCTTCTTGTACTTCTAGGGACTAGGACTCATGGGCTGTACACAGGCTCCAGGAAAACCAAACCTATGTGGCTTCCACTCATAGGGCAAGAACAAAGTTTACCTTCACACTACTCATTTACCAGATAAGTTAATAATGCAAACAAGGGGGTGGTTACGATGGTTAACAGAACAAGGGACTGAGAAGCAGCACAGGCAGCGTGAAGGGCACTGACCAGTGAAGCTGCAGAGTATAGGGGCCCAGAATAGGTGGCTGAGAGGGGACGGATGTAGGAAAGCACATATTTGGGGGACAGGTATCCAGGAGGGAGTACAGTCAAGGGCAACAAGAACAGACTCATCGACTAAGCAGAGCAACGGTCGTGGGTGGCAGTGTCTGTGCCAGAGCCAGCCTGCAGACATGCTATTTAGCCTGCATGGGGTTATAAACAGTTTTGAGCTAATATATACAAATCAAAAAACAGAAAATCTGGGGGCTGCCAGGTGGCTCAGCTGGTGAGAACACGTGCTCTTAACAACAAGGTTGCCGGTTCGATTCCTGCATGGGATGGTGGGCTGCGCCCCCCGCAACTAGATTGAAAATGATGGCTGGCCTTGGAGCTGAGCTGCGCCCTCCACAACTAGATTGAAGGACAACAACTTGACTTGGAGCTGATGGGTCCTGGAAAAAAACACACTGTTACCCAATAAAAATTTTAAAAAAGATAGAAAATCTGCCTTCTCTCTTTATTATTATTTATTATTATTATTTTCAGGTGATTAGACATTTACATCCCTCACAAAGTGATCACCCCGAACAAGTCTACTACCCCTCTGACACTATACACAGGTGTTTCAATATCATTGACTATATTCCTTACGTTGTACTTTACATTTCCTGACTATATATTTTTTAAATTATATTTGACATTCAATATTATTTTATAGCAGTTTCAGGTGTACAGCATAGTGATTAGGCATTTATGTAATTTATGAAGTGATCCCCCTGATCAGTCTAATAGCCATCTGACACTATACAAAGTATTTACAATATTATTGACTATATTCCCCATACTGTATTGCACATCCCCATGATTATTTTGTGACTACCAATTTGTGCTTCCTAATCCCTTCACCTTTCTCACCCATCCCCCAACCTCCCTCCCATCTGGCCACCATCAGTTTGTTCTCTGTATCTCTGAGTCTATTTGTGCTTTTCATCTATGTGTGTTTGTTCATCTATTATGTTTCTTAGATTCTCTATATAAGTGACAGCATACGGTATTTGTCTTTCTGTCTGACTTATTTCACTTAGCATATGCCCTCTAGGTCCATCCATGTTGTTGCAGAGGTTAAGATTTCATTCCTAGTTTCTCTTGAAAACCTAAAAGTTCTGTCGATGGTACTGAGTAGTGGCTGCCTCTGGATGGGATGTGCCCGTGCCAGCTTGACCTAGTGCCCAGCCCTCCCTACCATCTCCCTGAGGCCCCCGCTCCTCATTTGTTTCCCGCCTGCTATGGGACAGTGTTCTGCACAGCACCTAAGAGCAAAGCTGGGAGCAGGGAGTAGAAGTCTCAGAGAGGCAGCCTGCGGGAGAACTTCAGAAGCTTGGTGTCCCCAGCTGGACTGGAGAGCTCTCAGGCTTACCCATCTCACTTCCTGGAAGAATCTACCATACTCAGAACTTGCACAAAACCTCAGGGACCCTTTTAAAGGTCATTTAAACCGAACTTCCACTAAGCATTGGAGTCCCCTCTAGGACAGCCCTGAACAAGCTTTGTCTAGTTCTGAACAAAATGGCACATGAACGGGGCTGCCGTCCCTCCACTGAACCAGCCCTGGAGATGCCTCAGGACCAGCACAGGTGGGAGAGCAGAGGGAGGCAGGACGGTGCTAATACAGACAGCGATAAGGTAAGGTGTGGGGCATGCACAGGAAATTAGAGGGAACCATAAGAAGAGTAACTTTCAAATGTGCAGAAAAATGTAATCTGCACAATAAAGGATAGGAAAGGGAAAAAAGGAGCAGAGAGAACACATGAGTAGGAAGCATTAAACCAGGTGGCAGAAGTCCTAATAAAATAGTAATTATAGTAAATATATGATGGGTTAGGCTCCCTGGATCAAAATTCAGACTCTCATAGTGGATGTTTTTAAATCCATTTATCACATCACAATGTGTCTAAAGAAACACATTTAAAACCAAAGGACATGTAAAGGTTAAATGAAAGAATAAACTTTCAGTTCAATAAGGTAGATTGAACTCTGCTCCTTCCCAAAAGCCCAGTGAAATAAAAGTAAAGGGATTTTGTACAAGGTTTCAACCACCAAGAACAAAGAGAAGAGGACCAAACCAAACCAAACAAATCAAAATAAACAAAAAAAAACCCCCAGCAGCTATTATATGTAAACACATTTTTGGAAGATGGAAGTGGAAGGAGGTATTAACAGATCAAATCAGATCACATTAGAAGAAATCAGATGCTATTTTTTTTTTAAATGAACATTCAGGGAACAAAAAAAGAACTCTTGGAAATTAAAATTATAGTGAAATAAAAAACTCAGTATAAGCTCAGAAGAAATCACCCATAAAGTAGAATAGAAAGAAAAAGAGACGGATAACAGCAGGAAAAAATAATGAGAAAATCAGATCAACCCCAGAGGTACAAAATCTGACCAATAATGAGTCCCTGAAAGAGAGGATAGAAAAACAGAGGGGAGAAAATTACAGAAGAAATGAAATGAAGTTTCCCAGAACTGAAAAACTCAGAGGTAGAAGCCATCCTCTTTGCCTGTAAAGGTCTAAGAAGGTGTCCCGTCATTAGGCCAGGGAACCTGTAGTCTCACGTCCCTGGAACCACTGTGTGTGTCAATGCATGCACCCACATCAGCTCTTCTGGAAGCCACATCCTCTGGCTGCTGTATAGGGAGTGTGCAACCAGCAAAAACTCAAGAGTTCTCCCCTGTGTTGCTACTAAGCCACAGTCCCAGGCTGTGTCTGCATAGTTACTTCTCAGGTCCCAAAAACAGTGTCACATTTCCCTGGGAAAGCCCGCCTTTCCAGAGCTGGCCCACTGTTTGCTAGGTCTATGGAGAGCTCCTGAGATCTCAGTCCTGTTCCTCCTGGCATGTTCTCAGCCAGCACTCCCATCAGTAGCCCCTGAGACACAAATCCAAATCATGAACAGAACAAGGTCTAGAACACAGCCCTTTCATGAAATCCACAGGCTGGGGGTAGGGGTGGGGAGGAATCCTTCCCAAGTGGATCTTTCACTGGTTGTAAATGTGCTAACACCACCAGGTGGTCAGGAGATGTCCTAAGATTACATCAAAGGCCTCACTGAAATCCAGAAATACTTTACCTAATATTCACAAAAATAAACTAAAATTGATATGCTTTATTCCCTGTGAGTCCAATCAAACCCCAACCATTTCCTAAGTGCTTTTCTAACTGTACGCAATCTGTGAAGCCCACCTTCCTTGTCTTTTTGAAAAACAGGCTTTAGTGGCGTCCAGCCCCCAGCCCCTCTGCTGTCTCCCACACATCCTGTAGGTCACCAACCACAACCTCACCACCCCAAGACAGAACTTGCTCAGGTCAGCAGATGAATCACCCAACTTGGGTTCATGTCTCTACTACCTCCATTTGTCCTCGTTTTTCAAGCTCAAAAGAAAAGATGAAAATAAAATAGGATTCAAGAGTCCCTCCCATTCCTTTCTGTCCACCCTAAGGTCATGCCATTGGCCTCTGGTACCAGGCACTGTTTTGTTGTTCTTTTTCCAAATACATGTAACAGCCCTCTTGGTTGTCCTGAGTTTCATTGCAAACTTCAACTCACTCTGAGCCATATTCTGCCTTCATCTTTGGTGACATGTCCTCCTTTCCTCCAACTGCTTTTCAACAGGTAGCTGTATCAGTTTCTGGGGGACTTCTTTTCCTCATGGGGACCACTTTTTCATTTCTAAGAGCTTCCCAACCATCCTGAACAATTTCCCAGTTCATCCTCTATTCTGAATTTTGGGAAGCTGCTTCCTGAAGATCTAGTTCCCCTACTCTCCCCAACTCCCAAATCACCTACTGGGTCTCCAAGTAAAGACTGTGCCTGGGAGCCGGCCGAGTGGCACAACGGTTAAGAACTGGTTTAGAACGCCAGAGGGCCCCGGTTCGGATCCCACATATGAGGGCCAGTGACACTGCCCTCCACAGCTAAGATGCTGAACAACAGCTCAACCTGGAGCTGGGCTGCTGTGAGCCGCCATCCGGCATAGGCTGCAGCCCCTGTGGCAGTGGGTTGCCACGGGCTACCGTATGTAGCCAGCAGCCAGCGTGAGCGGCCAGCAGCCGCAGTGAGCAGCTATCCAGAAGTCAGTGACTGATCTGCCTTGCCTGGGAAGAGCACAATGATGGTGCCAACTTGGGCCAGTGAAGCAACGTCCTCCACAACTAGACTGAAGAACAAAGCGACAGCCACTTGTCTGTTTCCCTTCCCCCAATTCCCCAATAAAAATCTTTAAAAAAAAAAAGACTGTGCCTGGGGCTGCCTTCAGAAACATTCCCAGTTTGGCAATGGGCCTGTTTCTGGGCTCCCTCCTCCCTCAGCTCTGCCATTTCTTACCCTCTCTGGATGACCCCCTCAGGGTCTCTGAGCCTTACTATGGCCTCTCCCTGGCCCCTGCAGAGTTCCAACCAGGAGTCCCAGTAGGCCTCCCACCCTGGGCAAGAGCACCTGCTTGAAATCTTCCCTCTCAGCTCCTTCCCCTCTCTCAGTTGCTTCCTATCTGACTACCCTCCCAGGCGACACAGTCATTGTTAGGGAGCTTCCTCGGGTCACTGTCTTTACCCAAAGAGTAATGTGAAGAGTATGTGATGGGCCCATCTTTCCGGACGCTCCTCCCCTGACCCCACGGAAGCAGCCACCTCCCCTTGGTAGTAACCCTGACCCCAGTGCTGTCCAGCAGGCCCAGACCAGTTTTTCTGGTTTAAGAGGCATGTCCCTTGCTCTGATTCATCAGCCCTATGGGCTTTGTTCTTTCATTTTCATTTTCATTCACTCTGCAAAAGGTCCTGAGAGCCAAGGGCCCAGCCCTGGGTTTGCACACATTAGAAAACAACAACAAAACCCAATAAGTTGTGCTACCTTCTGAGATACTAAATAACAGACTATTCACTCATTCACCCTGACCTTCCCCCAGCGGATGCCAAGAAGCCCTAGCAGGGCAGAGAGTTCCTGAGGGCAGGAGTCCTCCCTGGCTTCCTCTTACACCCTCCTGGGTCCTGGCAGCAGCAGGCTTGGGCATTAAAACAATCTCACACACAACAGGCTTCCCGAAGGCAGCTCTGTGCCTGGTCCCCCGGAGCGACCACTGCCACATTTTCCTGTTTACTATTTTAAACCTGAACCTCTTTGTGTTATGTGACCCAGGCTGGCCGGACCCTATCAGATGGCCTGCCTGCATTTTGCCTAGCATTTCCAGAGATTCCTTCCTGAAACCAGCTCTCAAGTCTGCTGAACAGACATCAGCAATCCCATCAGGGGTTCCCAGTGAGTCAGTGAGGGGAAATGCAAACAGAATTTGGGGTGATGCCTCCTCTTCTACTTTGGGGCCCCTCATCTGTCCCAGGCTGCTTCTGGGCAGATTATCAAGGAGACCTGTGGAGAAGCACTTTCACAGCCACAGGAGGAGACAAATCCTGTGGCCTGACTTTCCACCTCAATTCCATTTCTGGCCTCTACCCACTGTAACCACGAGCTAGGAGTGTCCCCCCTCCCCAAGTTATGACAACCAGAAATGTCTCCAGACATTGTCCAATGTCCCTTGGGAGGGAAAATAACCTACCCTACAGAATTATGCAATAGAGCTCTGCAGTGATGGAAATGTGTCACATCTGTGCTGCCCAGTATGACAGCCACAAGTCACACGCGGCTATTGAGTACTTGAGATATGGCTGGTGTGACTGCAGCACTGAATTTTTTATTTCATTTAATTTTAATAATTTAAATTTGAATTTGAATATGGCTAGTGGCTACCATATCCGATAGCACTGCTTTGGTATGAACAAGTGCATAAGAGCCCCAGCCGGAGGCCCACACTGAGTGGCTGGAAAAGAGCAGGTGTTTCCAGTAGAGCGTGTGCCGATGGCTCCACAGGACACTGATGAGGATTCTAGAGAGGAGGCACCAGCCATGCATGACTTAACCTGCCCCAAGGCAAGGACCCCTGAGCTTTGGCGGCTTAGGGCTCGGGGCTGGCACCCGCAGCACAGGCCCCTGATACAGGGGTGCCCAGAGCCTGGGGGGCTGACGAGAAGCTGACAGAACCTGAGCATGGAGGTGGCAGGTGCACTCCAGGAAAAAGGAGTCGTGGTGCCCCGGGAACCAGCATATGGCTATGAGGCCTCGTTAACAAATCCCCAAACCCCTGGAAGGTGTCTGGTTGGCTGAGTGGGTGTCCTAATGGCTCATACTGCCTCAACTGGCAAATATTTACTGAGCCTACTATGCACACAGGGACCACAGCTGTTCAGACAGAGCTCTGCCCTCAGTAGGGCTCAGTCTAACGGGTGGGTGGGCATATGTAACCCCTGACCAGACAGCAAGGCAGGCCAGGCAAGAGTCCACAGTGCCTGGGGATTCTCATCCTTACAGCCCGGTTAGCTTGAGCAGAAAATGCCCACTCTCCAGATCTGAGTTCCTCAAGTTCACTCACTGACAGGGGTCCAGAAACCCAGCCCCAAGCCTCAGTTCTGCCAACTCGCTGGCTGGGAGATCTCAAGCAAATCCCCCTTCCTCTCTGGCCCTGCTTTCCCCTTCTGAGCCATGAGCCATTTGGACCACATGGCCTCACGGGCTCATCCAGCCCTCTGTGACCCTTGTCCTTTCCCAGGAGGCTCTGCCTCCAAACAGGCCTCCTGGAGGAGCTGGTCTTCTGGGTGCACCAGCCCTTCCAGCCATTCAAGCAGGACTGAGCTGCCAATCCCTCTGTGTCCTTCCCCAAGCAGAGAAAAATCAGAGGCAGACTGCAGAGGCTCTCCATTGCAACATTGTTCTGGGGTATCAGGGGAGAACCCTGGGGTGCAGGACCCCTCAGCCTGGGCGAGCTGCCTTTGACCAGCAGACTGCAGAACCCACTCCCGGAGAGAGCAGGCCAGGGAGGACCAGGCCAGCCAAGCCAGCAGAGGCCCAAGTAACTGTCTCAGAGCACCACAGCTAGCCAGCCCAGTTTCCACAGCAGGACCACAGAGCAGGCAGGCAGCCCCACCCGGAAGAAACGAAAACCTCAAACTGGGCCTTGTTTCTCGTGCTTGCCTTTCCTCCATGAGCATCGAGGGGGGGCGGAAAAAAGCATAAAGTTACAAAGAATGTTCATAATATCCCCACTGAAAGCTCCACCGACTTTATAAATAAAAGAAATATACACAGAGGATAGAAAATTAAAATTGAACAGAATAATACAAAATGAAAAATGCAAGGCTCCCTTACTGACCCATCTCTCCACCAGGGTAACCACCTCCATGGGGAAAATTTCAGGCAGTAACTCAGGTCTAACAAAAGGAATCACACTATATGCCAGGGGGTGGCAAGCTTTTGCTATAAAGGGCCAGATACTATTTTAGGCTTTGTCACAACTGCTCAACTCCATAGTAGCAAGACTGTAGCCACCAGCAACATAAATGAGTGAATATGATTGTGTTCCAATACAACGTGATGGATGCTGAAATTGGAATTCCATATACTTGTACGTGGCACAAGATAGTTTTCTTTTGATGTTTTTCACCATTTAAAAACGTACAAACCATCCTTAGCTCACAGGCTGTGAGATGGGTCTAGCCTACCAGCCACACCTTGCTCAATCCCGCACCTGGCTCGTCCACTTGTATCTTACAAGTTGTCCCATGTTAGCACAGAGACCCACTCGTTCTTCTAAACCACTGCCTCGAAATCCATGAACATGTGGTACCATAACTGTTCCACACCTCTCTATTATTAGACATTTTCTTTGTGTCCAGCTTTTTGTTTTGAAATTATAAACAATGCTATAATGAACATCCTTACACATATGGTCCACCTTTATGAATATACCCCACGGGGTTCAGGCCTAGGGTTGAATCAAGGGCTGTGAACAGCTGTGATTTCTCTAGACATTTGCCAAATAGTCCCTCAGAAAAGCAGAATTTATTTCATGCTGCATGTGAGTGGGGACCTTTTTCCTCACCCTTGACAGCTCTGAAAGTCCCGGTGGACATTCTGCACATTTATCCTTCTCTAAGCCAAAAGCCTGCCAGCTCCCTGAGTGGGAGACTTTCCCACCTTTAGAAATCCCCTTCTGGCCTTAGTCCTGCTGACGCCTGCCCTGGTAAAGCTAAAGAGGTATCAGTCTTCTCCTCCCAAATGAGAATGTTGTCAACCCAAGGGCAGAAACTGACTGAGCTGACAGTTCAGACATAAGTGCCACTCAATTACCCGACAATTATGGAACTTCAAAACACCCTGAATCGGGCCGGCCGGTGGCATGTTGGTTAGGAGTTGGCTTGGGATGCCAGCTCTGAGCAGCAGGGCCCCAGTTCAGATCCCACATGAGGGCCAGTGACACTGCGCCCTCTACAGCTAAGATGGTGAACAACAGCTCAACCTGGAGCTGGGCTGCTGTGAGTCGCTGGCGCAGTGGGGCTGGCTGGCAGCTGGCGTGAGCCCCTGTGAGCTGTCAGCGAGCCGCCATGAGCGGCCGTCCAATGGCTGGCAAGCGACTGCCTCAGCCGGGAAGAGCGCAATGATAATACCAACATGAGCCAGTGAAGCGACGTCCTCCACAACTAGACTGAAGAACAAAAGGACAGCAACTTATCTGTTCCCCTTCCCCGATTCCCCAATGCTGTTCCTCTCCCCCAATTCCCCAATAAAATCTTTTTTAAAAAAGAGAAGAATGGACTTGCCCAGGGGCCCCACATGAGAAATCCTCTCCGCTCAGCTGCCTCTCTTGAGGAAGGGCTGGCCCCTGCTGTCCAACTCCCTTCATTTCACACAAAGGTTCCAAGGCTTCCTTGCTGGCGGTCCATCTCCCCGACTCCAAATCCATCCCTCTCCGTCGCCCCCTCAGTCTCCTTGGTCTGGCTCTAGGCAGTGGCTCTCCTGGGATGCCTGGACACACCGGTGAATTAGGAGTTATAAGCCTGGTCTGCAGAACCACCCAGCTGCCTGCAGCCCACACACCCCAGCTGCTCGTTTGCCAGTCAAAATCTAGGTATGCCTCAGGGAGCCTTGGCATGTGAACTCCAGACAGGTGAAAGAGCTGAGAAGGACTGCTTCGAGGAACAAAGACTGCTCCTGGGGGTGATGCAGAAAAGGGTTAACGGCGAGAACAGTACCATCAGGGAGCATGGGGAAGTGCTGGGGCGACAACAAGGCGAGCCAGGGATCCCCTTGGTTACCAATGCCTCACAAGGGCCCCACAAGCGAACCAGGCTCTTTGGAGAGCTGTCTGCCTGCAGGATGAGAGGGCCGAGAGCTGAGATGGATGTGGGCCCTCCACTTGCGCAGGTGGACAGTGAGCCCCACGGCTCTTCCCATATGGACTCTCTCACCATCCCAACACCCCACACCACATGGCTGGCCCAAAGGACATGACAACCAGGGAAGGAGGGTGAAGGACAGGAAACAAACTGTGTTACGTGCTTCCATGTGCCGGGAGCTGTGCCTAGTTATTGCACAATACGGCCAACTGTTTCATCTGGGACCCCTCCCTCAGCCTTGACAAGAGCCTGAAGGGATGGGTGGCAGTCGCTATCCTTATTTTAAACCAATGAAGGCATGTTCCCAGAGTCAGGCCATCCTTCCTCCCGGTCAGCACCCTTCTGGCTGCCTGACTTTCGACTTCAACTCCGGCCAGAGAGGAAGAGACGAGTCGGGTTCCAGACACAGCCTGTCCCTCGGCGGACCAGGCTAAAAGGCCTGGGGTGGGCCGGAGAGCCTCTCTGCTGCAGGCCACCCTTTCCTCACACCCCTAAAAATATAAATGCTGGCTGCGTGGGACGGCGGGAAGCGTGGGGCTGCCGTTTCCCTCCGCTCTGAAGCTGCCCATCTGTTTCCTGGGATAGGACTCCCTGCCCCTACCCACCCCCAGTCCGGAAACTGACTTGTTCTGGGGCTATAGGAAAAGGGAACTACACGGCTCCCTGCCCCCCCCCAGGAGGCATGGGCAGAGGCTGTCACTGCTACAGCCCCTTCCAGGCCTCCCACCCTCACAGCTCTAGCTGTCTCCTACCAACAGTTCTGGGCACATGAAGGGTGGCAGGCCCCAGGTGGCACTGCCCCAGCAGCACCAGTTCCCAGGCTCAGAGCAGCCAAGGGACTCTCTTCCCTTCTCTCTGGCCTGGCTGGCATCCCTGGCTGCCTGCTTCACTGCTTGTCCCAGCCTGGGAGGTGAGGTGAGGGGCTGACTTTCTGGGTAAAAGTTTGTGGAAAGTAAAGTAAAAAAAAAAAAATGTGGAAGGCTTCCGAGCCCCTGCCTGGAATCTCAACATGGTCATCCGCAAGTGAGCACTGCCCCCTGCTGGACATACCAGGTACATCCACCTGTGCCATCCTGCTCTAGGCGCCGTGCAGATACAAACAAGGAAAAAGCCCTGCCCTTGCCTCAGGGACTTACCATCAGCCCACAAAGCTAGTGTCCGGCAACTCGGGCTATGTCAAAGGCAACAGATAGTTCTACATCTCAGTCAAGATTCTTTCCTCGACTAGGCAGGCTCCTCTGAGCCATTTTTTTTATTAGGCCCATCTTTGAGCCTTGTCCTCAAGACCAAGAATCCCGCTACGTTGAGTTCGCCAGAAGCCCCGACCCCCGCTATGTGACCAGCCTGGGTGTCTCATCAGGCTCCTCATCCCCCGGCATCTCCCAGATGACGTCTGATCACCCTGCCTGTCTCCAGTGAGAATCCTGTCTGGACGCTTTAGCCAGGATCTCCCACCCCTTACTGTTAATGTTCCTTAGTAACTTTCCATCCACTGACCTCCACCTGCTCCTTGGCTATAAATCCCCACTTTTCCTTGTTGCATTTGGAATTAAGCCCAGTTCTATACTGAGGTCTCTTTTCCTTTATTGCAGTTTTTCTGAATAAAATCTGTTCTTACCACTTTAGTACATCAAATGAGTTTTAAAAGGAAGGGAGCAAAACCACATGGGCTGAGGCAGGCCACGTGTGCAGAATTTGGAAAGGCAGAGAGAAGCTGAGGGTAGCCTGGCAGGGGCCAGCCAAAGCCAAGGTCGTCTCAGGGTGGGGTGTGGGCAGTTGGAGGCCAACAGAAGGCACAGGGACACCAGAGGAGGAAGTGGGGTTCTCACCTGATGCTGCTCATTGCTTAAAGCCTTGAACTTTTCCTGCAGAAGAATCTGCTTCAGAACCCCAAGAGAGAAAACTGATCAAAGTTGAGGTGGTCTGGCCAAGGGCAAGGGGCTAAGCTCCCCACCCCCAACCCTGCGGGGCTCCTGGGCATCTCTGAACACTTGAAGGCACAGTGTAAACCAGAGCTTTACCAGAGCAGGCAATGCCCCTGAGGTTCCAAAGCATCTGGCCTGACCGGACATTCATGATGTCTGAGGAGGACAGAGCCACAGTGTTGAAGACAGAGGGGGAGTGGGGGCGGGGAGCCCGAGGCAGCAGCGGGCACTGAGACTGCTGACTTCCATGGCCAGCCCTCCGCCAACACCAGCACCTCAGGGAATCTCAGGGTCAGCACATGGAAAGTCAATCCTTCCATTCACCAGAGCACTCCTTTCCCAGCCTCCCCTCAAGCTCCGTCTACACTATCTAATCTAGCTCCTGGTTACACTGTTACACTGGTCTCTGTCTCCTGCGTCCCCCTCATACCAATGCACACGGGTGACTTCCCCAAACACCACAATTAAGGAAAACCCCATGCACTGAATAGAAATGAGCTGGCCCCAGGAACAGCAATTCTCTCATGTCAGACACTGCCACAAGTGTCGAGTAAGGATACTCACGCCAGGAACGTCCAAAAGCCTTGACACCAGCAGAGGCAACTTCAGGGCTGCCACACTCCCACTGACACCCACAAGAACATGGAACTGTCTCTCTGCCAAGGGTGCGGCAGATGGACAGGAGGCCTTTGGTTCCATGTGGGGTCTGGCGGCTTCGAGTCCTGGGAGCCTGCCAGAACTAGGCTCCATAAAGCTCTGTCAGGATTCAGGATCTAAAAGCAGAACAAGGGGCACCCACTTCATTCATACATTCAACCACCCTGTGTTAGATCTTGGGCATTACGCTGGGGCTCCTGAGGGATCAGCAGTCCCAGCTTCTGAGAGCACAGAATTTGATAAGCAGGTAAGGTGCCCTCACCACACACAGGTGAGTTACACTGTAACGTGGCCAGTGCTGTGAGGAAGGCCCATACCAGAGGCTGTGGCTGCCCAGGAGTAATTGTCTGAGACCAAAAAAAATGACATTCGGGTTAAGTCCTGAAAGACAAGTTTTCCAGAGAAAGAAGGAAATAACTTTGCAAGAAGGAGCAATCTTGTAAAGGTGAAAAGGCTCAAGGAGGGTAGCCGGTTGGGGAACAGCTTAGTAGTGAGGCTAAAGTGTGATGGGGGATGGGGAGAGGTAAGGCTGCAAAGTCAAGTCAAGGGCAGTGTCAAGGGTGGTGAGGGCCAGGGTGAGTTTTCATTTTAGAAACATGCTGCTTGGTGACCGTGTGGAAGGGGCCCTGGTGGTGGTGAGATTGGAGGGACAGGATAAGAAGCTGCTCTAGTGGGCCAGGCTGACTGGAGGAAGGGAATGGCAGGGTGGGGTGGGTTCCAGGGATGCCTGTGAGGTGGAACCCTAGGCAACAGGGGGTCTGGGTGCTTTCGGGAGTGGAGAGATTTGCCTCTCTGTCCCTGTCCCTGTAGATCAGACTGAACACCACTCTACAAATGCAAGCCCAGGAAGAGACAAGCATAAAGGGGATGCTGGCCATCCCCGAGACCAGCTGCTTGGTTTATTCCTCTGGCCCTCAGATATTGCCAGAAGTGAGTGTCCATGATAATATAGATGATGAACACACCACAACCTTCACTCTGCAGGTTGGGCCAGCAAAACTTCTCACTCCATCAGCAACAATCACTGAGGACCAATTACATGTAGTACTGGGTAAAGGAATTGCAGAAGATACAGCCATGCCTTCAGGGAATCTGCAGATGAGGTGAGCGACAGGAGTCACACCTGAAATCATTTGAGATGGTTCCTTCTCTGGGATGCACCTTTTTGATGATCACTGATTCAATTTGTTCATCAGTTTCCTTGCCTCTCCCTCTCCA
>NW_017731861.1:1395401-1409552 GCF_001890085.2 Hipposideros armiger | reverse complement strand
CTTTCCAATCCCTCTCCACTCCCCCCCCCCCCCCCTGCTCCCACCACCACCACCACCACCACCACCAGCAGCAAGCTCCCTGAATGTGTGAACAGGTCTAATCACCAACCACCAGGCACCTGCTGGGCCCTGAACATCTGCTGAGTGAATAATAAACTGTACCCTCTGCGGCAGGGTGGGGCAGAAGACAGAAGCTGGCCTGTGAATCAGGAGCCCTGGGCCCTGTTCATGGTTTTGCTCCTGACCTGGTTTGTGACCTTGGCCCAGGGTACTTCAATCCCTGGGCCTATCTCTTCATTTGAAAAATACAGAGGTAGAACCAGGTAATCTTTAAAGCTCCTACCAGCAGAAACCTTCTGTGTCAATGCAGCAAAGACAGCAGTAAGTGCTCTCCATACTACAGGGTCCCAGAAGATGCACAGAATCAGCAGGAGAGGGGATCAAAGGCAGACCCATAGGAGGAAGTGCCGTGAGTCACCCTGTGGCTACCTCCACGGCTGCGCACCCACAGGGGGACCTCCTCTTCAGTCCACAGGTCCCTTGGCTTCCAAGGGACTCTTTGCCCAGTATTTTCCTTCAAGACTCAGGTACATACCACATGAGTTGAGGATCGTGTTTGGGTCCATTATCCCACTCTTACCTGGAAGAGTCTCCCAGAGGCCCAGACCCTTCTCAGAAGGGGTTAAGCACAGGCCAGTTCCCTTCAGCAAGACTTCCCCAAAGTTCCATTTGCCAGTGACCTCAATCTCTGCTCTGTACCAGGGCCCTACTTGCCCAGAGCAGAAGTCTATTCCAGGGCCCGGGGCGCTCTCTAGAATGCCTATTGTCCAGCTCCTTCCAAGAACTAATCAGCAGGCTGATTAGCACCCACAGTAGGTGACGGAGGCACCTTCCTGACTCTCCAGGGAAACCCACCTGCCAGGTTCAAACCTTGACCTTGTCCCACCCCAGCCAACTGGTGCTAGGACAAAGAGATTCCTGCAAAACCAGAAGCTGAATTTCACTTCCAGCCCTTGAAACTCCTCCAGGTTAAGCTGATATCAATCCTAAGGAACAGGTAACTGAAAGCAATCAGTTCAACTTGGGGCAGGAATCCATGTTGGTGACTTCAAGCCCCAAAGTAGGTGGCACAGCCCAAGATCAACTACTTAGCCTACTAAGCAATCTTTGCTAAGGACCAAAGCCCACCTACCTTTATAGAAAGGGGGTTTATGTTTGAGGACTAGAAAGTGGGTAATTTAACCAACATTTCAAAACAAGGTCAAATTGATTCAATCGACAATCCCATGGAAGGTGACAGCTCAAAAAAGATCAAATCCCAAACTAGTAACTATTCTATCCAGTTCCTGTTGGAACCATCTATCTGCACAGCCAAGGTAGCTGTAGACAGCACCTCATTTCCCTGGCCTCTGCTGGATTCATAAGGAACTCCTGAGTAGCAGGAAGAGTTGGCAGGCAGAGAGAGAGGTTACAGGGCTCAAGGCTGTGATTACTGAGCTTCAGGCTTCCAGAGCGCCAGCTATTCAAGTAAGCCACCGCCAGAAAAATGGCAGCTTCTCCGTCCTCTAGAAAGGCAGGGCCAGACAGAGCGAAGAGCCTCGGCTTGTGTCAAGCCTCATGGTGTATAAATCTCCTCTGATGAGTTTAATTATGGCAGAGTTAAGTAAAGGTTTCAGGGATACGGGCCAATCACAATAAGGGCAGAACCAGAGCTAAGAAAGGGCCGGACAGAGTGTGAGCCAGCCCAACACAGGAATGACGAGGGGCTGGGGCGCAGGACAAAAGCAGAACCAAATTCAGGGGTGGGGTGGGGTGCAGTGGGTGGGCAGGGATCCAGGATACATTAAGAGCTCAAATCCTTTAGCCTAATGTCCAAGCCCCGCACCACTGGCCCCAGGCTTGTACTCTGGCCTCATCTCTCACCATTCAACACTCAACTCTCTGCCCCAGGAATAATGAACCCCTTGCACATCCCAGAGTGTCACCCTGCCCCCAAACCCAAAGTCATTAACAGGAGTCCCCTGACCACAGGGGTACTTTAAAGCCCTTCCCCCAAGGAAAGGCGAGGAACACTTCAGGGAGAGCTCAAGGCCTGGCATTCCGAGAAGCTCTCCTCTACAACCAGAGGCAGGCGGGCTTGGCTCTGCTGCACCTGTAATCACCCCTCCTCAGGGTCACACGTTGGGGAGAGATACAGACAGACAGACAAATCATCACACACGCGGGCTACAAGCAAGGGAGTGACTGTGCACTGTCATCTCTCAGCCACCAGGAAAGATGTGGAAAACCCCTGCTCCTAAGACACCACCACTTCCCCAGCTTGGGAATCTCTCCTGCTCCTTATGTGGCACCGGACTCCAATACTTCAAAAAAACAGCATGAAGTTTTTCTCTGACAAAATTTGGCCTCACTCTAATTTTTAAATGCCACTAAGCACTTTTAGGCTGATCTAAGTGGATAATTGCAAGATCGCAGGGCTCTCTTTTTTTTCTGTTTCACCAACTTTTAAAAGATAGTTTGTACTTTGGGCAGTCCTTATTCCTTTTTGGAAGCAGGCTCATGATTTTTTTTTATTTTTAAGGCAAGTGTTAAGTGTGGGGAACTGACAGGGCCACCTTTTAAACTAGAGTAAACAGCAGTGGGCAATCACCGAGCAGCACAGAGCGGGGATGGGGGTGCAAGATACAAATCCACTTCAGGCTCGAGCCCGGAAGGGGTCCCTAACGCTCCGGCCCCACGGTCACAGACAGGAAAGTGACAGCCCCACAAGCTCCACAGCCCCTACACACACACACACACACACACACACACACACACACACACACACAAAGTGAGGACATACACGCACAGCGGCAGATCTACAGTCGCAAACAAAGCTTCTCCGGCCTCCCTCCCGCCCCGCCGCTAGGACTGTCTCCAAGCCCCCTTTGACTCCTCACCCGAGCCAGGCGTGTCTCAGGGCAGCCCCCAAATATCGCAATCTCTCCGCTGCCTTTCACGCTGATTCTGATTGGCACGCAATTTCACGGGAGCAGCTGACAGCCTACGTGTCGCTCAGCCTTCTGGGAGTTGTAGTCCATTTCTCTGCTTTCTGGTATTTGTAGTCCGTTGGAGGGAATCCTGTAGCGAACGCTGTTCTTGGTTTTTAGGGAGCGTTCACCTGGGCTTCGCCTAATTGTCCGGCTTCCTCACCTCACACTTCCATCCCACACATACACCCTGCTCATTGTTGGGGTACTTAATACTGAATATTTAGCGAGCCTCTTCTATGTTTTAAGTGCAGTTTCAGAGATGAATCAGATGTGTTTCTTCTCTAGAGACAAACAGGGACACAGAAAATTACAGAATAAGGTCCTCCATGAGGAAGTAGAGGGGCCTAAACACCTAGAAGCAGGGAAGGCCTCTCAGAGAAGGAGTCACTCAGGGTGAATCTCTAAGGATGAGCAGAAGCTTAGATAGGCTGCCAGAACAGCAGTCCAAGTGGAGGGCAGGGCACTGGCAACGGGAACGCATCAGGGGAAGCAGGTTGGGTACACTTCACTGCCTTCTTCATTCTCCAGCACCGCGGGCTCTGGATTCCCTTGTGTTCATTCAGGCTGCTCAGTCAGCTGCCAATCTCCATTACAAGAGCTGAGTGGGGCCCTCTCTCTGCCCCTGCCTTTGCCTGCAGGGACTATCTGGACCAAACCACCCCTCACCCACTAATATAGCTTTCTGCTTCCTCCTCGGAGTACTCAGAACCTCTCCTCCTCACCGGAAGAAGGCCTACTCAAGGCTGCCTGCCTCAGAGAAAGAACCACACAGAGGTGACTTCTGGCCCCTGGGAATGACAGGCTATAGACCCACCCTACCTCCAAGCCCCACAGCCCACAGTGAGGCTCCACACAAGCCCATATGAAGACACATGACACAGCAGAATACACATGGCCAAATGTTCCCCTTTATTATAGTTCACTCAGTTACCATAGACAGACACACTGGCTCAGGCAGGTCAACTGCCAGATGGAGAATGGTCTGTGTCTCCTAGAAACAAGGAGAACAGTGGGCACCAGCAGAATATAAAAGCAGGTCACTGGCTGGTTGCAGACCTGAGGATTCCCAGAGCTGACCTGGGTTTTCCTCCACCCCACATCCACAACCATCCAGCAGAGATTAATCTGTGCCCAGCCCCCACCCCTTTGATCCCTCCCCAGGAAAGTGCATGGTTGCCTGGAGACGTAGCATCCCAGGGCCTGGACAAGCTGGGCCACACACAAGCAGCAGGCCTCCCAAAGGGCAGAGTCAGGGCATGGCCATACAGGTCTGAGCCAGGAAAGAGGAAAGGTAGGGAGGGCAGGAAATCGGTGGAGGTGGCAACCAACAGCTCATGGATCCTTGGCTGGCAGCTGGACCACAGGCCTGGAGCTATCAGAGACTAAGAGAAAAGGAGCCAGAGGTCTGGGGTGGGAGAGAGGACAAGGGAGCAAGAGTCCAGACCAAGGGTCTCTTTTCAGGTACTAGGAACTGTGACAAATGCTTTCCAGAGAGAAAGTGGTAGAGGAGAGAGCCAATCACACTCGCCCAAGCAAATGGGACCATTAGGAAGAGAACTTTCCAGAGGCCCTGGCTCCCCTTTTAGGAAAATGAAGTATTTGGAGCTGGACCAGGTGCTGGGTTCTAAGCTGGAGACAGCCCACAACGGCCAAGCAGGGTTTGGTTTTTCAGGCCAAGTACCCAGGTAGGAGAAGGGATAGTAGGAAGTGGGCAGCTGCTCCTGGAGGGAGAATTCACTCCTCTCCGGGCCTCAGACAGCCAGGGACTTTACCAGTGACATTCTCACAAGGCTTGGAACAGAACAGCCCTACCGGCCTGAAATCACTGTCCTGGAAGGGAAAGGGGTTCTGTCAGGTTGAGGAAGTGCCAAGAACTAAGGCCAGCAGGCAGAAGGGAACACGTTATCTTGATTTGATTAAAAAAAAAAAAAAGCCACAGAGCCTCTGTTCCCACTGCGCCTAACCTGAAATCCCACTGCAGCCATTGTGCCTGCAGATGGGATTGGGCCTATGCCTCTTCCTGGACCCTGAGTTCAAGTGCCCAGAACTGCCCTGTGATCAAGAGCTAGCTGGCATGGGGGAGACATGCTCCCCCCTCCTTGGGCCCTGCCTGCCCACTCCTCTGATCTTCCCTCCAGGCCCAGCCCTCCGAGCCTGTCCCTTCTACCGGACCCACACAGAACAACTACTGCTGCCGGGAATCCAATGGTCGGTCACTCAGAGACACTTAATACCTCCCAGTAGGCTTGAACCAGACAGACCTCACACAGGAACCAATAATTATTTACATATTCTCTGCTCTAGCTGCACCTCTGCATGGAAATTGCCTGAACACCACCCAGCTCTTCAGGGAAGGCAGTGGAATCCGCCCTTGTGGATAGAAGATGCCACCTGGTACATGATGGAGGTAGGACAGGAGCATCAGGCCACAGCAGCTGGGGGTTTGGGGAGGGACACAGGCAGAGGGGCTTGAGGGGGCTCTAGGAAGAGAAGGAGGGGAAGCAGGGAAAAGAGGAGCCTGCCCCTACTGGCCAAGCTCTGAGAGTCAGGGAGATAACCCTGCATTGCCATTCCCTAAGAGTCAGGTGCCATGGGGGGTTCTGCATCTGTGTGCCCTCCCACACAGGGCTAAAGCTCAGCTCCTCTGTCTGCTCCCTTGATCTAGGAATGGGCTCAGTCTCAGGAGCACATACAAATAGCCTTGGGGAAGACAGAATAGCCATATGGGGAAGAGAGAGACCCTGGGCAAAAGAAGAAACCACAAGGAATGTGACAGCAAGAAGAGAGGAGAGGAAGAAGAGGTTGAGGGGGAGGATATCCCGATCAGGAGGAGGAAGAGAGGGTCCTTGCCTGTCCTCACCCTCCCACCCACTACCACAAGTGCTTCCCAGTAAGACCAAAAGTGGAAACAGCTTCAGCTCATAATCCTGGGGATGGGGCCAGGCTCTCTCTGCTGTGCCTCCCCCTACCCCAAGAAGGGTCGGTCCTTGGGCAAAGTCAGAGGGGGTGGCCTGGGGGAAGGAGGGGGGCTGGTTTAGTTCTAAACATACATCTAGCACCACAACAACAGAGACCTCCACTTCACGCTATTTCACAAGGGGACATGGACATAGCTACTGCCACATGGGACAGCTCCACGTGTGGCCCACAGCTTTCAAAATGCTCAGAGAAGAATCCAAGAGGGTGGGGGTATAGACATATACATACATACATATATACATAGACATAGACATAGACATATATATATACATACATATATATATATATATGTATGTATATATATATATCTGATTCTTTATACAAAGTGGGGCAAGAGAAAAGGGAAGGGGAAACCCTGCTTGGTCACCACAACAGATGATGTGGCTTGAGCCCCCGTCCCACCAGCCCCCAGCCCTGCCTCCCAGGAGGCTTGGCTGGCTCACATCTCATTGGAGTATGTGTAGCTGGGGGTGGCGGAATACTGAGTCTGCGGCTGATTCACGGCCCCCTGGGCCGCCCCCATGGCTGCATTCTGGGCTGCTTGCTGCACCTGCGGGTTCTTCCATGCCCCTGTGGTCCACTCCTCCTGAGCTTTGCTGAAACTCCCCCCACTGCCCCGGTAGAATTTATGAACCTGTAGGAGGAGGAACACAAGGAAGGGTTAATCAAAGGGAAAAGGTAGGCCATCCAGAAAAGACATGGGAGCCAGAGACAACTCGCTGTAAATGCCAGTCCTCCCTCCCACCCATGCTCTGTGCATCAGGAACAAAGTCCACGAAGCCATTCCATAGTGAGTCCCTGGGAAGACTTCTGGGTCCTCCTATCATTTGAAAGAGGGGTTGCTACAGACCATAGTCTCTTTCCAAAGCCACCTTCTCACCCTTGAGGTGACCACATACCATGCTGAGGGCGATGAAGGAAAAGACAGCCATGACCGTGAACATGATGGTGGGAATGAGCATTACCACTGCTGAGCCAATGTTCGTTCCGAAGAAGGAGATGGTGGCAATCCAGCCGCTGTAGGAAGAGGCCAACTGTGAGGCTGCCCGGCATGGAGAGGGGTACCTAGGAGCCACCCGCTAGACACTAGAGCAAGGGATGACCTCATTGTCAGAGGCAGGGACCGTATCACTGGATGCAAAGGGACAATCTTACTAATCCCAAAGAGCCTGTGTCAGTGGTTCAGGAAGAACCCTCCCCATGGCTCAGGAGATGAGCTCCTCAGACATAAGGTTTCTTTCCCTTGGGTTGTCTCACGATGTCTGACACCCCTCAGTCCTCAAAAACCACTACAAGGTTCTCCTTCCCCTCTGATGCTGTGGCTGTGTCTACTACACAGGTCTGAATCCTCTCACATGTCCAATAATTCATTGTATCCCCACAGGCTAGGCAGCTTAGCACACAGAGGTAAGCAAGGACACACCCAAGATGCCACCCATGCCAGCCCTGGGTTAGTCCCAGATACCTCAGTCTCTTACCAGATGCCCCAGCCTGGGATGCCCACAGCCTGAATAATGCTGATGACCAGCTGGGCCATGAAGGTGAAGAAGAATGCCATGAAGCTGAAGGAGCTGTCAGTCCTGCAACAGAGGAGATGGCTCCCATCACTGGAGTAGAGGGCCAGGAACTCCCTGCCTTCGGGGCTCCCAAGCCCTTCCAAGTTGAAGTGAGTACACAATGGACAGAAGACATTCAAAGGCCTTAACTGAGAGTCCAAAATGGGACAGCACTGACCCACGGATCTTTGTAGGATTCCATGTGTTAGGCCTATGTGTGCAACATTACATAGGGAGATATCTCTTCATGAATGGATCACCCACTGGTACATGGATGGTTGGCACCGAAATAGATGGGCCCATTGTGGCAGGAATAAACAGCTCCACTGTCAAGGGGATGAAAAATTCCACTGAAACCAAAACAGCTAGGTCCACTGGTACTTGATGGATGGTCCCATAAGCTTAGAGATAGAAAGTCCTATTGGCACTAGAATGGACACCCTATTGGCACCAAGAAAGTAGCCTAATTGGCACATAATTGGATGGTCCAATTGGCAAAGACATTTGAGGCACTATGGATACGCCACTGGCCCCGAGACAGATAGCCTTGTTGGTATATGGATGAATAGTCCAATTGGCACAAAGATTGAAAATCCCATTTAATACAAAGTAGACACCCACTGGCACCAAGACAGCCCCTGACACGTGGATAGGTGTCCCTTTGACACAGAGTTGGCTGACCTCATTAGCACATAAATAGTGTCAGTGATATATGGGTGGCTGGTTCCATTGGTATATGGATAGATGGTCTACTTGGCACCAAATCAGCTAACCCCATGGGTACAAGGATGGGCAGCTCCACCAAGACAAGTAGCCCCACTGGCAAAATGTAATGTGCAGCTGCCTGGGGAAGGTGAAACAAAAACAGACCTGTTCTCTGTGTTGCCCCCACCCCAGCCTAGAGCTCCCAAGAAGCCCAAATCCTGCCTGGCAGTCTGAGCTGAGGGTGAACAAGGGCAAGTGAGTTTGGGAGACGTCAGGGGGTAAAAAAAGGTGAAAAAGTATGTAGAGAAGAGACAGGGGAAATGAGCAAAGAGGCAGGCTAGGAGCCAGGGTCAGCACCAACCACTACTTACTTGAAGGCTTTGTAAATGGGCCGAAACCAGCAGACGTAGGAGCAGGGTGTGAAGAGGATGAGCCAGAGAAAGGCGAGGCCAAAGTTGGTGGCTCCCCCGCCTCCGATCAGCCACGCGAGACAGCCCACCAGGTTCACGGCCAGCGTGACGCTGTTCACTGCAGACCCAGGAGCACATGCACACAAAGAGACAGATGGCAGCACGCACACAGACACCAGGCCCATGCAGAGACATAGACACGCACACCCATAATTCAGCACAGACCCACAATCACACACATGCAAACAGTGCAAGCACAGAGAGATGTGTACACAAACACACACGCAAGCCACATTTATACCCATTCACACCCACATCAGTGAAGACACACACACACACACAGAAGGAGTACAGAGTGTAAGAAAGAAAGCTGGGAGCTCAGACCAACCGCCTCCCCACACCCTCTCCTGGGGACCTGAGAAATCTGGAGAACCAACAGCCTCCGGGACAGAAAGCCGGAGCCTCAGCCCAGCAGGCCTGGCTGAAGACCCCACAGCCTCAGGGGAGTAGAAATGCTCATCTCCCTTCAGCCCCTGGCCCTCCCAGACCCACAGCAATCACCAAGGCCAAGGCACGGGAAACCCTCCTTCATCTTCTCGTGCAAGGTAAGAGCACGAATATGGGAATGGAAAAGGTCTTGTGGGAACATTTATTCAAGCCATCGTACCATCTGCCTGCACTTAAGTGGGGCAGGCAATGGTGGTTGGGATCTCTGTCTTTATCTAATCCATGTCTTAGACAGCTAGCGTTCCACCTCCTCCAAGAAGGCTTCCGTCACTGCTGCAGCCTTACTCACCTCCCATCCCTCTGACCTCCTACAGACCTCGGCTGCTCTCATGGTTCCCCAAGTCCAAATCCCAGCCCATCAACCAGACTAGAAGCTCCCCAAGAGCAAAACCCAGGCTCCCTCTCCTCTGTGTCCACATAATCTAACTGAACCTTGGAATCACAGTATTACTGAGTACAGCCAGCAGGGACCTCAAAGACTCCTCATCTGATGCTAGCACTAACACACACCCAGGTCTTCTGACATCAGGGTGCTCCCTTCCTCAAACATTAGGCTGAGTCCCTTTAAGGCTCCACAGAGACCTGCTGAGTAAACAGAGGTAGGTGGGGTCAATCTTAGCCTCAAATAGCCAGGCATCTATGGTCCTGGCTTCTGAATAGAACCTTTAAGCATCTTAAGGGTTACATACATTTCTTTGGGAACACAGTATCTGGCAGGTGCCTAGAGAGGACTTAGGAAGATATTTATAGCTCTTAAATCCAGCTCCTGAGTGAGAGCTTCTCAGGGGCAGAGTTCCCAGAGCCCAGGGTCAGGTGGAGTGCTCCCCAGGTCTGGCCTGACAGCACTGCCACCTGTGCACGTACACCCACCCCAGGCGCCTCATAAAGAGGGTGAGCATTTCTTCCTGTGTGTTTCAGCTGCATTTCCTCCATCCCTGTTTACTGCCTCTGAATTTCCTGGAACCTTGGTGTTCTTACTGATTTTATTTGCACCTGTTTCTATACTATTCCCATCTCCCTCCAGCCCAGCTGAGCTAGTGCCTTTGCTGCAATTATTCTACAGCCTCTTTGGAATGAACATCCACTGACTTGGCCACTCTCTCTCTAGCCATCAACTTTTTTCCATCTCTCCTTCTCTGTTTGCCTAGCTAAGATTCCTTACTTCATTGCACTCATTTTCTTATTCCCTCCCCTGACCTGTCTTCTGGTCACATTCACCCTGGATGAACTAAACTCCCACCTGGACCTGAGCTGAACATTGCTAGGAAAAAAGGAGCTCCCCAGCCCCCAGAGAAGCCTGGTAGGACTATAAACTCATGACAGCCAATCTCAAGTGGGCCCTACCATGGCCCAGAAATATCAGGGGTCATGTTTCTTTGGGTAGTGTTCCCACCCTCTGTCCACAAAGGTGCTTTCATTTGAATCCCAATCTCCTCAAAGCTCCCATCCCCACTTCTACACATTTGATGGAAAAAAAGTGGAAGCCATCAGAGACCACCTACTCATTCTATTCCCAACCTCTACAGACCTCCCAACACCTGCCCCATCCCTTCCTTCTCTCATGTTACGTGGGGAAAGATGCCCCCTGGTTGCCCAAAGGCCAAGCCAGGACTGGAAACTGAGTCTGTCTGTCCCCATACTCTCAGGATTCCATAGAATCTGCTACAGAGAGCATTCTTTACCACCTTCCTAGCACCACAATCATCTCCCAGGAAAGCAGCCAAGTGCAGGCCCGGCTCAAGGCAATGTCACACGTGGCATCACGGCTATGGTCACCCTGTGGGTATCTGGGGTTCTTTGGGCTGGTACCCAGCAGAGGACTGCCAGCCTACCCTCCCTGCACATGCCTAAGAGGTACCTTTGAACAGCCTGGGCACAGCCAAGTGCCATCCCCCTAACATGATACCTGTCCCACCAACTTGCCACAGACCATCAGAAACTAGGGCGTTTAAACTCCTGACCCCAAAAACTTAGAACGTTCAAACGCTAGAGTCTTAGTAGTACAGGCCACACCGCACAGAGCTCCTTGGAAACACAGTGATCACTGAGCCAACACCCTTGATCTACAAATGAGGAGCCTGCTGCTTGGGAAGTAGAGCGACCAGCGCAGCTTGATCCCCTGTCACCCAGCTCCCAGTTGAATGGTCTTTCCTTTGAGCCATTTTCCAGAGAAAGCAAGGAAAATGAGGCTTTGAGGGAGGGATCCCTCTCCGAGTCCAGAATTCTGAGGTCCTGGCAGCCACCTGGAAAACGACTCCAATGGGAAGGTGAGGGAGGGCAAGAAAAGTGGAATTACACTGCAGACAGAGACCCCTCCCAGATTCCCTGTGAATGGGAGAAGGGGGTGAGAGCAGGAGAGGCCTAGATGGGGGGGTTGAGGGAAACTGTGGCCCAGCTGAGGAGTCAGCCATGGGAGGAGACTGCTGGGAGTCGGGTGGCCCATGCAGATACTGCAGGTGGGGCTGAAGGAGGCTGGACTGCAGGCACCCGCCCTAATGCCCCACACCCACCAGCCTTCCTCCATCCTCCACACCCCCAGCTCGCCCACCCCATCCCAAAGCACTCACACATCCAGAGGTAGTAGAGGCGCTTGGTCATGCTGAGGTGCTGGGGAGGGATGTCTGCCTCAAAGTCTTGGTAGAAACATGGCTTCAGCGGGATGAATTTGGGCAATGGTGGGAAGTTATTCACTTTCTCTGTGGGTAAGGCACATTGCACGGCATCATTTTGAATGTTCCCCTCCCCAATGATACTGGATTCAGTATCATTCCTTCCCTGGCCTGGGCGGCCTCGTGGGCCCCTGCTATCTCCACCCAGCCATTCCTGCTTTCCTGGGTCTGCGTGAGGTTCCCAATGTAACCACAGTGTCACTGTCTCTCAGAAGAAAAACAATAAATGCTGTCCATCGGGGTGCAGCACCCTCCTCAGTAGGGAGCCAGTTCCAGGCAGAGGAAGCAGGACAGTGAGTATGGAAATGGGGGTTCCAGCCTCCATCCCAATATTCTGCTCTTGGGCAAGTCACCACCCCTCTCCGGACCGCAGTTTATGCAGTGGGACAAAGGTTGAACTAAAGAGTCCCTAAAAGCCCCTCCAGCTCTGTACCTGAGCCTTTGGGAACCAGACAACTCAGAAACCAGAGGAGAAGGTCTCAGAGCATTACAGAGCAATGGTGACAAAGGGGATGGGGACTAAGCCACCCATGCCGCTCATCAGTCAGACTGCCAGTAAGACCAACATATCAGGGTGCTTGAACCCTGGTCCCCAGGCTCAGAAGTCTGACAGAGGGTTAGACCGTGTCACGTTGAGGGTCTCAGATAGACAGGCCTCAGTGGGGGACCAGGGAAAACCTGGGGACAAGAGGGCAGAAAGAACCTGAACTCCAAATACTAAAGGGAGTAAGGGGACTAGGAAACGGCCACCCACTGTATGTCCTACCCACATGGCCTGCCCGCTCCTTACCTGCCATGATGGCACCAGTCAGCCCAGCAGCCTGCCCACACCTCTTTGTGCTGAACTGGAAGGAAAGAGAAGCCAGAGAAGGGTGAGGATCATGGCCGGGCCGAGCCAGGCCCCAGCTGGGCTGGGAGTTCCCTGGGGCAGACCCTGCTCATTCTCACACCATGGGATGAGCCCCACAGAGGCAGCTCTCATCTCACAGAGCCACCCGTCTAGTCATAGAAAATCCCCTCCAGGGTAGGGAAGGAACCTGGGAAGGGACCCCATGCAGGAAAGGGCAAGTGACAGAGAAGGCCTGCAGGACCTGAGACCTCTGAGAGGGAATCCGAGGCCTTGACCCGGGCCTCAGTCACAGGTTGAGCTCCCCGCTCTGTCCTGCCTTTATCTTCAGTCTTTTCTTCACTAACTGGGAATTTATAATCTGTCAGGCACTGGGGAGATGGCATGAGTAAGATGGGTGTGGTCCCTGCCCTCTGCATGAAAGAGCCAACAGCCTCTGCAGTATATAACGTAAAAGGGAAGGATGGCTGCTATGAAAACACACAGCATAGATCAAGGTGATCTAACCTGGTTTGGGAAGTCACTGAACTTTAGTGTAAGCAAGAGTAAAATGCTGGACGCAACCTAAATGCAACTGTTTGAATGGACTATGGTGCATCATTCACTGAAGCCCTCCATAGATGTGAGAAAGAATAAGGATGATGTCTATGAACTGCTATGGAGTGATTTCCAGGGCACACTGTCAAGTGAAAAAAACAAAGTTCAGACAAGTATAAACAGTATGCTACTTTTTATGTAAGAAAGAAGGAGAAATAAGAACATGCATATAAATTTGCTTATTTTGCAAAAGAAACACAGAAAGAGTAAACTAGAAATGAATGAAATGGTCACATGATGGAAGGGCTAGGGTGAGTAGTGAGACTAATCTGGGTAAAGACTTTTCCACACTTTTGTACAAATAATGTCTTACATAATCAAAAACTTATTCAGAAAGAAAAGTAAACCCTAAAATTAAAATAAACAAAAACAAACGAAGCTAACTGCAGAGCAAATTGATAACACAATCACACAGAAACAAGAACTGTCCAAGTAACTTGTCACTGTCCTCTGTGTTCTCTTCGAGGGATACATTTCAGGGACAAAAACAACTAAAAAATATCTTCTATATTAGCAGGTTCACTGTTACCATTGGTACTAATGTGGTGATCCTGGAATGTTGTCATATTTACTACAGGAAAAAAAGCATATGAGGCCTGACAATTAAGTTCGCGAACTCATCCTAGAAAAAGTGCTACATACCTCATATCACTATTGTCACCTTCGAAGTACTCCCCTTGGGAAGCTATGCACCGATGCTAGTGCCTCGTCCACCCTTCAAAGCAATTTTGGAACGCTTTTTCTGGAATGGCCATCAGAGCTGGTGTCGCATTACCCTTGATGACCTGAATGTCATCAAAATGTCTTCCTTTCAATATTTCCTTTATCTTCGGGTAAAGAAAAAAGTCA
>NW_017731861.1:1344742-1393966 GCF_001890085.2 Hipposideros armiger | reverse complement strand
AGGTATTAGTATGAACTTATGACTTAAAAATATATGTATACAAGTGGACACTTTGGTCAACGTTGCTTGAGCAGTAGTTCACCATAATCAGAAGTGTCTGGATGCTGATGATAACCACTTTGAGCACCTCTTGTAATTGCAGAAGTCAAACGTGACTTGCATTCATCTGTTGTTATCAGTATATATTAAGTATTACAATTTTAATAGTTTTTTCCTTTCTTAAAATGTGTATACATGTTTTTGGCACCCTGGTCCCAAGACAAGACAAGGAAGTACAAGGTTAGCCTAGAACATCTTGTTGTGCCAGAACCAAGCAGATATTCAACTAATGGGGGCGTGTCAAAAGGACAGCAGTTTGAATGGGCTACCACCACCAGCCAAATTTGGGACAGTTAAGAATATCAAAAGTAATATCAATAATATAACATACTGAATTTTTAAAAATAATTCATGAGTCCAAAGTGACATTCTTGTTTTTAAAAAGAGAGGGAGGAAAGAAAAAAGAAAGCTCTTTTTTGCAGAACAATGCTAGCTATAAATGTGGAAAAAGTAACAGAATTAGAAAAATCTCCCAATTTTGCAATTACTAAGGAAATACCTGATTCAGGCAAGGATCATCAATAGATGCTAAACCTTTCACTGGGCGAAAGATGGTTGGGAGGAAGAGAGTTACAGAATCTCAAAGTATCAGCCCAATGATTACTTCATTACAGAAGGAAACAGGAACTTTTACTGTGGAGAAAGCTGGTAGACGCCACCTGAACCAAATGATCAAGTTTAATCTCATTAAAAATGAGACAGAAGGACGTTATTGCCTCCCAATGTGATGCATCAAGAGGGCACATCAACAACTCTGTAGTATTCCTGCCCCAAAAGTTTTGACCTGAGTCTGTCTAATCATGAGAAACAATCAGACAAACCCAATTTTGTAGCATTCTAAAATCTAAACTGGCCTGGATTGTTCAAAAGACAAAACAAAAAAAAATTAAAGAGAAGGAATTCTCTAAACTAATGGAGACTAAAGATGGCAACAAAAACCCATGTGTAAACCTTGATTGGACCCTGGTTCAAGAGGGAAACACTACAAAGGACATCACTGGATAACAAAGGACACTTGAATATAGACTCTAAATTAGATTATATTATTGTGTCAATGTGATATTTCAAGGGTGTGATAATGGTGTCGAGGTTATGTAGGAGAAAGTCCCAGTTCTTAGGAAATACATGCTCCAGTGCTTAGGGGTGAAGTGTCATGATATCTGAAACTTGCTTCAAATTGTTTGTAAAGCAAGAAATGATGGAGGCAGAGACACAGACAGAATCAAAGTAAATGTGGCAAATGTTAACAGTGGGTAAATCTGGGTGAAGCTGTATGACTGAACCTTGTACTATTCCTTAAATTTTAGTGTGAACATTTTCAAAATAAAAAATTGAAGAAAAATATGCAATAATGTCAGTCATGAATCATTACACACTGAATGAAAAGAATGCACAAGTCCACAATGATATACAAAGGAAAGGGAGGGGGAAAGAGAAAGTTCTAATAATAGAAAGAATGACAGAATTTTTTTAAATCACCATCTGCAACCCCTATGTAAGAACTAGTATAAGCAAGGATTATCAATGGCTGCTAAGCCATTGGGTGAAAGATGGCTGGGGAAGAGGGGAGTCACAGTTTGAGTGCCACCCGCCACGTTACTTATTAATCACAACAGAGGAAAAGTACTTTGATAATAAGATACCTGGCAGACCAAGTGAGCAAACCTGGCATTTCTGATAATGGGATGGAAGGACATTATGTACCTCCTGACGTGATACACATAGAAGAACACGAGATCATCTACGTTGTGTTGTTGCCAAAATGTTTAATCTTAAAATAAGTATGAAAAAACAATCTGACAAATCCAGATTGTGGGACATTCTCCAAGAGAAATTAATGTCAGAAAGACAAAAATTGGTAAGGGGACTCATCTAAATTAAAAGAGACTTAAGAGACATGCAACTAAATGCAGGAAATGATACTTTAGTGAATTCTGGATTTTAAAATCACAGCAATACAGGACATTTTTAGGACAAGTAGAGGAATTTGAATATAGACTGAATAGTAGATATCACTGTTCAAGGTGAAATTTTTTTAGGTGTTGTGGTTACATAGGAGAATATCTTTGTTGTTAGAAGATACATATTGAAGTATTTAGAAGCGTCTTGTCTGCAACTTACTTTCAAATGGTTCTGCAAAAAAAAATTAGGTAGATAAATAGATAATACAAATGTTACAAAGTATTAACAGCTGGCAGAATCTAGATGAAGTACCTTAGTACAGGCGTTCATTGCAGTGTTCTTCAAACTTTTCTGTAGCTTTGAAATTTTTCAAAATAAATAATTGGGGGAAAATATATATATTTGTATTTGGTAATATATACACAAAGAATCTCTAGTAGGATATCAAGAAAAAAATGACTGTGGCTCCCTAGGGGACAGAGAAACTGAATAGATGTGGAGCATGTGGGAGAATTGTTACTATGTGTCCTTTATATCATCTAATCTAAGACACCATCAATTTTAAGATAGATCATTATTTTATTTACCAAAAGAAAACAAAAAATACTGCCAACTTGTAATTATAAGATGCCAAAAATTTTAAGACGGACATGAAAATGTTTTCAGAAAAATCAAAATGTTCATCTTAAAATCGATGAAATTTGGGACACTTTTTTCAAATTATGAATGATGTAAATGTATTACCTGTTCAAAAAAAAATAAATGAAGAAAAAAAGTCAGGCAGAAGAGGATGAGCTGGCAAAGAACGAGGAGGAGCAGCCAATGAGGCAGGAAGAAAACCAGGAAAGCAAGGTTCCAAAGCCAGGAGCAGACAGTGAACAATATGATCAATGCCACTGAGAAGCCCAGCACAAAAGGGCTGGGATGAAAGTGTTCATTATACTCAGTAACATCGAGTCATCTGTGACCTCAGCAAAAAATACTGTGGTGGTGTGAAAATGGGAGGAGCAGCCAAATTAGACCTATTGTATAACAGGTAAGCTGACAGCAGGTATAGCCAGCTTTTTGAAGGCTGCCTGTGCCTGGGAAGAGACAGGGCGCTACCTAAGTGGGATATGGGATCCAGGAAAAGCCATGGTTGAGGCCTGTAGGTTTAACATGAAAAGAAGCTGGAGAGGTGCAAGCTCCAGGGGAAAGTCCAATTACAATAGGCAGAGGCTAACTGATGGAGCAAACCCTTGGAAAGAGGAGAAGCACAGGTCCAGCGCAAGGAGATGCGACAAGCCCTGATCCTAACAGGTGGGGAGAACACGATGCACGCAGGTGCAGGCAGGCGTAGGGCCTTAGAAAGGACCACAAGTGTCCCATGTATTTGCTTCAATTTTCTCCGTGATATCAGAGACAGGTTGGAGTTGAGAGGGAGAAGGTAAGAGTAGAGGACCCAGCTAAGTCAATGAGCAGTTACAACTCAGCCTGAGACGTGCTTGGGAGATCAAATACAAAAAACTGTGGGAACACCTGTTCTGTCCTGGAGGAACAAAGCAGGGCTTCAGCGATGTGAATCCTGAAGGATAAGTAAGAGTTGACTAGGGAAAAATAGAGTCAGGAAAGCAAGTGTGAAAGTCGAGGAGAGCAACAGCACGGTCTATCCAGGGAAGAGAAAGAAGCAGAGCAAAGATGAAGCTCAAATTGGAAGGAGGGACCTTCCAGGTGGGAGGGGCTGAGTCATCCTGGCCTTGAAGGATCCTTTTGAAATCCTTTTGAGCTTTATCCTCAGAGTCTAGCCAGCCACTGAAGGATTCTATTCTTCTTTTAAAAAACATAGCCTCAAAGGTTTTTTTTTTAATAAAATGAAAATACGTTGCTTTTCAGCTATGTATAAAAATATCTGCAAATTAAAAAAAATTAAATTGCATAATAGAAAATAAAAGTTCTTTGAAAATCCACCTTCTCAGAGGCCAATCCTTGAACAGTTTGACCTTTAGGTTTTTCGTTTGGGGGTTTTTTTCAATGTATGTATATATGACAAAAATGAGATCATTTTATACATGCTGTTTTATAACCAGTTTTTTTCCACTCAACAGTATCTCATGAAAAGTTTTCAGGTCAATGAATATCGGTTATCTCAATCTTTGTAATGACTGGTCAGTGGGGTCAACCATGTCCATGGTCATGGCTGATTTGGCAACTGGGAGAGCACAGCATCAGGGAGTGTGGGGTAGAGGCCAGGCTGCCAAGAAAGGAGGAAAACCCGAGAGAGACAAAGAAGAAACAAGTCTAACACACTAGTCTTTCTAAAAACTTGGCTGGAATTTTAATACACACACATACACACACATACACAATATCAGTGACAACATTGACAAACCAGAAACCAAAGGATGAACAGTAGTCATCTCTTGATAGTGAAATTATAAACTACCTGTTTTCTTCCTTTTTATCTTTATTTTCTAAAAGTTCTACAATGGGCACACATCATTTCGTAGTAAGACAAAATTGCCAGTTTTAAACAGCAGCAACTAGCGGAGGACACAGAGTTAGAAAGGTTTTTCCAGATAGGAGACTTGAGCATATTTAGAGGCTGGTACCAGAGGAGGGGAAATAGCTGATGGGTATTGGTACCTCGGGAGCCAGAAGGGCTGGCATCCACAGCACAGAGCGGCACATCAGACTAGGGGACCTCCTTCTACTGGGATTCAAGAAGTGGGGAGGCATGGGTGTAGTTCCACCTCTCCCACAAACCCCCAACAACCCTTTCCATGAGTCAAGTGTTCAGGGAGACTAGTCCAGTTTAGGATACTCCTCCCATGGAATGGAGTGAGGACCTGATGGGAAAGGGGAAGGGTTTCTAGAACGTAATGGAGGGACAGTTGAGGCTGGAGACCCTGCATGGAAGCAGACCCAAAATGCCCTAATATGTGATGACTCCCCAGAAGCTTTCTCCATTCTGAGCATGAAACCCAGAATTCGGCTTCTGCTGCTGGGTTGGGACACACAGGCAAAGCTGCAGGGTCGCTGAGGACATGGGCTGGAGAATGGTTAAAATCCTGGTCTATGGGGTCCAGGAAGGAAAAAGAAGATGTGGGGCTCATGGTATAGAGAAAATGAAGGTGTCAGAGAACGAGGGGGTCTTTCTGTGAGGTCCCAAAGAAGGTGAAGTAGAAGTTAAGACTGTGGTCAGAGGCATCCAAATGCCTCAGGAGTTGAAGATTTCAGAGGCAGCCACGTGCCAACTATGACCAGACTCTGGTGTGGCTGGTAGAAAGGGTTGCTGTAGGAGACATCACCTCCCATGAGATCATGGGATGTGAAATGGGGGACTGTTGTCCAAAACTAAAGTCTTCCAAGAGAATAAGGAAGAGAGGCAGGGAGAAGGTGGGTAATAACTGGATTATAGGAGCCTTAAAAGAGGTGGCTAGGGCCGGCCGAGTGGCGCGTTGGTTAAGAGCTGGCTTGGGACGCCGGCTCTGAGCAGCAGGGCCCCAGTTCAGATCCCACATGAGGGCTGGTGAAACTGCCCTCTACAGCTAAGATGGTGAACAACAGCTCAACCTGGAGCTGGGCTGCCATGAGTCGCCGGCGACGGCGTAGGCTGCAGCCCCTGCTGCAATGGGCTGCCATAAGCTACTGTGTGTGGCCGGCAGCCAGTGTGAGCAGCCGGCAGCTGATGTGAGCTGCCAAGAGCCACTGTGAGTGGCCGTCCAGAGGCCAGAGACTGATCTGCCTCACCCGGGAAGAGCACAATGATAATACCAACATGGGCCAGTGAAGCGACATCCTCCACAACTAGACTGAAGAACAAAAGAACAGCAACTTGTCTGTTCCCCTTCCCCCGATTCCCCAGCGCTGTTCCCCTCTCCCAATTCACCAATAAAATCTTTAAAAAAAAAGAGTTGGCTTGGGACGCCAGCTCTGAGCAGCAGGGCCCTGGTTCGGATCCCACGAGGGCCAGTGATGCTGTGCCCTCTACAGCTAAGATGGTGAACAACAGCTCAACCTGGAGCTGGGCTGCCATGAGTCGCCGGCGACGGCGTAGGCTGCAGCGGGGTGCTGTGAGCTACCGTGAGTGGCCGGCAGCCAGCATGAGCAGCCTGCAGCCAGCATGAGCTGCCAAGAGTCTCCATGAGTGGCTGCCTGGTGGCCAGCGACCAATCTGCCTCATCTGGGAAGAGCACAATGATAATACCAACATGGACCAGTGAAGCAACGTCCTCCACAACTAGACTGAAGAACAAAAGGACAGCAACTTATCTGTTCCCCTTCCCCAGTTCCCCAATGCTGTTCCCCTTCCCCAATTCCCCAATAAAATCTTTTAAAAAAAATAAAAGAGGTGACTAATCCTGACTCCACCTGACCCTTATCCCTACTCCCAGGCTGTCTCCCAAAGGTGTGCCCAGGGTTACAAAGAAGTCAGTGTGGCAAAGTATGGATGACTCCGTGTGGGAGAAGCCAGAGCTCAGGGCCAGAACACAGGGCAAGGCTGCTTCCTTTGTATATGAAAGTTAGCCTAGAAAGAATTCAGACTTGGAAGGGCTGCAGAGGCTGGGCTCACAGGAATGGAAGGCTCCAGGCTCCTCTGCCCTTATTTCAGAGCTATCCTGTGTGTGTGTGTGTGTGTGTGTGTGTGTGTGTGTGTGTGTGTCAGAGAGAGAGAGAGAGAGAGAGAGAGAGAGAGAGGACGAACACTGGCTCCTGCAAACCAAATTTCTTGACTTCAAAATAGAAGAAGTAGTGATCTGCTCTTCAAATGAGAGTCTTTCACAATGTTGGTGGCGGGGATTGGGGGGGTGCTACATATCTCCCCAAATATGCAGACCTAAGGAAGCACCTCCTTAGTTACCAATAAGATAGCAAATACTAACCTGAATTTTGTTTTTAAAAATCCAGATTATTATTTATTCCATTTCTTACTGTAAACCTGGAAGGACAGAAGCTTCCACAGTGGAGAGAGTGAGGCTGTTGGCAGAGAGAAGGTACTTAAGCCAGGCCTCAGATCAGGCCAGAGACCTGGGGCTGGTTCCAGGGCTCCCTGCTCCACAGCATGAGCCCCTCATCCAAGGCACAGAAGTGGTCATTTTCTTCCTGCATGCCCAGAGCCTATCTAAGATGGAAGTTTACCTCTCTTGCTCTACCTCTGGTCCCCATATCCCACCCCACACCTGAAGTCCCAGGACTATGGATCATGCTCAGAAAGTAGCCCTCTCTTGGCACTGCTGTCACGGTCCTATGACAGCTCTTTGGTAGCCCCTACTGATACAGTGCCTGGCAGTCAAGGTCTTGTGTCAATTAGCTACAAACCTCCTGTCGGCTACCCTTAGCTTCTCTACCACAGGTGGACCTGCTTCCCACACAACCCAGCTTCATGTATGTGATCATGTCTAGCCACCTCTTCTGCTTCTAGTGCCCCTAAACCAGAGCCCTGTCAGCTCCTCTAAGTCCTACTATTTCCTCACATCCCACCTCTCCTGGGAAGCCTTTCCAAACATCCCTGCTGTACATCCCACTGCTTAAATTGGGCACCAAGCAGTCACTCATTTTCATCCAATCTCTTTCTCACTCTCTCACGGATGGGGCTTCCAGGAGGCACCCAACACAGGGCAGAACACAGAGCACTGTCAATCTATGTTCTTGCTTAAGACTTGGATACCCTTCCAAGATGTGGGAGAGGAGCAACTGACGCCCTCCTCCAATTGGGCTAAGCCCACAGCTCTGTCAACCCTGCTGTCCCATACTTCCTCCAGGAAACCTTCGGAGACTCCAGGAAATGCTGTAAAGGAAATGCTGTGGAGAGAGGCAGGGTCAGGGACAGGGAGGTAGAGGGAGTGAGGAGGAACAGAAAAAGGGAGAAGAACTAGGAGGGATGCTCTAAACTAGAACAAGCAGCTTCCTCAGGGAGGTCAGTACTTAATCCTATTAGTTCATCCCTAGAGAAAGGTGCTGGCAAAGAGATGCCCAGAGAGGGGAATGAACTTGTTCAGAAGTGGCCAGCCAGCCAGAGAAAGGATTACAGAAACAGCAACAGAACCCAAGGCCCTATCCAGAGCTCCCCTCCCAGGGCTGCATGGGTTTGGGAGACATAAGAAGTCCCTCTTTCTGTGGCCCATCATTCACCAGAGACAGTCCTCTCTCAGCTCTGCAGACTCTGCTTTTAGGCTCACCAAACCCAGATCAAATCTCAACTAGGAAGACTTGTGTAGCCCCAAACAAAATCTCTCTCCACCAGTCATGTCCCTGCAAGAACCATCTCCTTCTTTCAAAGCCCTGCCCCTTGAAGGCAGAACGGGTACGGCATAGGCTGCAAAATTCTCCAGACTCCCCCAACCCCATGGGCTCAGGCTGGACTCACAGGCCAGGCCCCCCAGCAGCTGTGCTTAACCCCACCTCTGTGCCTTTGGCCATACCATTCCCCAGAAATGCACTCTCTTGCCTCTCCTCCCATCCAAATTTCACCTCCTCTGGAAGGTCTCTGACTCACTGGCTCTTGCCTCCCTTTCTCCTTAGGCGCCTTGTGTCCGCGGGAAAGTCCCTCCCTAACTCCCCATCCAGGAGCTAGGGCATTATCGTTTGGAACCGTCTGAGATGGTGAATTCTCAATCTCTACTTGGTTCCCCCAACCCCCAGATCAGGATCTCCCGGAGGTAGGGACAGGTTCCCAAACACCTCACCTCCATCCTCGTGACCGATTCCTGCCAGCGTTGGAATGAGCTATATCCGGCGCCCCAACACACCACCCCAAAGCCTGGGTGGATCCCAGGCTCAAGCCAGCGCACCCATCCCCAAAATCCTGAGGCGGCTCAGACCCGCTGTCCAAAGCTCCGCTGCCCCAGGGAGGAGGAAGCGGGGGCGTGGGAGGAGGGTAACAACCTGGGTCCACCCCAGGCTCCTCTGTTAAGAAGGACCCAAAGAAGGCCACAGTTACCCCGCCTCCAATCGCCCCCATCCCCAGCCGCGTGCGCCACCCCTAGGAAGAGGAGGCCAATTTCCAGGGAACGCCAGGTGGGGCTTGGGGGATGGAGGACCCAAGGCCCAGGCTTCAGAATCCAGGGGTCTGACGTCACCCAAGACATGGGTTCCCTCTGAGGGAGCTGGGGATGGGGACGGGGATTGAGGGATGGGGGTTGTTGGGGGGCCCGAAGGCACCCGGGGAGCTCTTCCCCGCTCCAAACAGGGAAGGTCACCTCGACTCTCCACCTCTTCAGCAGCTCAGCCTGCCCCCTGCATCCAAAGGTGAAGCATCACGGGCACGAAGCAGGATAGGGTAATCCCCCTCTCGCCCTGCGCCCAGCTTTCCTGCAAAGCCCTTCTCGAGCTTTTTGTCCCAGTACTCACCCCGCTACTGTCGCTCAGCTGCCGAAAGGCCGCGCGGCGCTGCGCTGCGCTGCACCCGGCTATGCGGCGCGGAGCCGGCCGCGAGCCGCGAGCCACTCGGGGGCTGGGGGCGGGGAGCGCGCGCTGCTCCTCGCACGCCCGCGCCACCCCTGCCAGCACCAGCCGCTCTCGCGAGATTCCCGCGCCACCTCTAGGGCCGTTCTTCCTGCGCTGGCGAGAAGGAAGGCCAGGCCACCCCGGCACCTTCCAGGAGCTGTCCGAGGTGCTAAGTTCTGGCCCGGACCCGATCTGGTGGCGGGCGGCACCGCGAAAATAGAGTAAGGCAGCGAAAACGTGGAGGAAGGAGCCTACATCAGCAGCCAGAGCCTCAGCTTCTAAATGTGTAAACTGGGGAGAATAACCTCCCATGCCGGTCCCAGTGGCCTCTGGGATTTACCAGAAAGAAGGAGTGAGAAAGAGCTTTGTGAGCAGGAGAGCATGGTGATTGATGAGGGTCCTTGAGCTCCACAGGCCCAAAATGACAGAGAGGGGATGGAGGATGGAAGATCGCGGACGAGACATGAAGAGACAGAGACGAGATGTAGAGAGACATAAATACAAAGATCCATGGAAAGGTAGACATAGAAAGACAAGAGAGGAGAGCCATCAACATACAGGCATTGAAGCATGGAGAGACAGAGATACAGAAACATGAAGAGATCAAGATTTGAAGAGAAAGAAGACATGGAAAGAGAGAGAGAGCAGAGAGAACACAGGGCCGGCTGAGTTGTGCGTTGGTTAAGAGTTGTCTTGGAACACCAGCTCTGAGCAGCAGGGCCCTGGTTTGGATCCCACATGAGGGCCAGTGACGCTGCGCCCTCTACAGCTAAGATGGTGAAGGACAGCTCGACCTGGAGCTGGGCTGCCGTGATTCGCCAGCGACGGTGTAGGCTACAGGCCCTGCTGCAGTGGAGCTGCAGTGGGCTACTGTGAGTGGCCCGCAGCTGGTGTGAGCTGCCATGAGCTGCTGTAAGCGGCCGTCCAATGGCAGGTGACCGATCTACCTCACCCGGGAAGAACACAATGATAATACCAACATGGGCCAGTGAAGCAACATCCTCCATAACTAGACTGAAGAACAAAAGGACAGCAACTTGTCTGTTCCCCTTCCCTGATTCCCCAACGCTGTTCCCCTCCCTCAATTCCTGAATTAAAAAAAAAAAAAAAGGACAGAGAACATGATGAAGTGAGAAAGAAATAGGGGCAGGCAAGCTACAAAAGGAATAGAAAGGGGGTTAGAAACACAAAGAGACAGAAAAAAAATGAAAGAGACTGATATGCAGAGATGAACACCTAAAAAGAATAGAGACCAGGGTAAATGTTGAAAAACCCAGAACTAATTATGGTTGACAAATACCCACTTGGGGAGATGGGACTGGGAGTGAAAGACAGGCTTTTATTGTGAGTGGTGTTTACAGTGTAAACCTCCTGTGGGATCTCTCTAGCCAGAGCCAGCCTCTGTCCGGCCAGCCAATGGCTCCTGCCCTCTGCAGTGCCCTCCACAGTGCCCTCCACCCACACCATCCTGGGCCTGGAAGGGGGCCTCCGTGGGTGGGAGACACTGCAGGGATTCTTTGCCCAGAATAAGGGCCCATTGTCTGGCTCCAGCCTGCTGGGAGTGGAGCCTCATTCCCACAGCTGGGATAGAAAGGGGGCAGGAGTGAAGAAAGGCAGACAAGAACTGAGGGAGAGGGAAGAAAAAGGAGGGGGCCTCAGAGGCTGTGGAAAATTAAGCAGGAAGCATAATCTAGCCACCAGGCCAATCGGAAGGGAAGTGTCCTGGGCTATGGGCAGGACTATAAGGTTCTGATGTTGATCCCATCCTGTCCCTGGTTCACCTGCATGGTCACTGTTCTCTATCCCTGCTATAATGCAAGCTTTGTCCTATTTACAGAGCTGCGGGGTGGACCCAATGAAATGATGAATGAGAACTGAGGAGGTTATCAAACAGGGCTCCTACAGTAGGCATGTTGGAAATCCATGTGGGCCTCAAGAAAGATAGAAAACTTCACATGAGCCTTCAGGAGAGGAGTCTGAGGTCCACATTGAAGTCTACAGGGGAGATTTTTGGGGTCCACATGGAATTTACAAGAGCTATCTTGTGGTTCACGTGGCTCCTACAAGAGAAATGTTTGTGTTCCCATCTGATGACCACAGATGATATTTCCCCAATCAGGAGAATCAGAAGGACCGCCTATTTGGCTAACAACCAAGGCAGGAAAAGTGCCCAGGTCCAAAGTCAGAAGCCCATCTTTGTCCCAGTGTATTGCACCTTCAGGGCTCAGATGAATAGAAGGGAACAATGCTTCAGTAGTGACAATCATTTAAACAAGCTTTTATTCAACAAGTATTTGCTGATCACCTACTAAGAGAAACAGCATAGTGCAGTGGTTAAGAATATGGACCTAGAAGGCAGGCTGCCTGACCTGTCCCAGTTCTATAAGTTTGAGCAAGGTCTTCAGTCTTATTGAACCTTCATTTTCCACATAAGTAGTATACGGATGATGATAATAGGACCTGTGTCTTAGTGTTCCTGTGAGAATGAAATGAATTAACATGTGTAGACATGTGTTACACATGGGACGGTGGCTGGTACACAATACATGCTTAATAAGTGCTAGTTCATATGGTGTGCCAGGCTCTGGGGACATGTTTTTCTCATGGTGGAGGGTGAGAGTGAAAGAGCCTGAGTCAGATCATACAATAACACATTTCAAGCTTCTCCTCAAATGTGGTGTCACATCAGTTCTTATGCCATTCACCAAAGCAGGTTTTATGACTAATACACAAGTGACAGGGAAATATGCTCCCTCTAGAGCAGTGGTTCTCAACCTTTCACAGAGTCGCCTAAGACCATTGGAAAACACATATTTTCGATGGTCTTAGGAACCGAGACACCGCTCCTCTATCCATCTCTAGGCCCACATGCAGATACGCCCACATAGAGTACCCGGCGACCCCTGTGAAAGGGTCATTTGACCCCCAAAGTGGTCGCGACCCACAGGTTGAGAACCACTGCTCTAGAGGATGCAAGGCATGACAGTGGGGATGTTTAATCCTGCTGCAGGGAGGGAGCAAGTAACCGGGAGCAATCATCCAGGCACCCACGGGGCCAGCTCCAGGCTGCTTGTCTTTTCCGGCCTAGCTATGGCTGAATGAGGCATGTCCACCCAAAGGGCTCTGGGAGAATATCTATGTTACAGGCCAGGAAACAACTGAAAAGAAAAGAGGACTAGCATTTACTGAACCCTTAATACGTCTGAGATGCTAAGCCTCATGACTATCCTATGAATAAGTGTTTTTATCCCCATTTTGTAAATGAAGAAAGTGAGGTTCAAAAAGGTAAAGTGATCTGCCTGCCCAAGGAAACAGAATGGATATTTCTTAGAAATGGAAGAACCAGGGCCGGCCGAGTGGCGCGATGGTTAAGAACTCGTTTGGGATGCCAGAGGGCCCCAGTTCGGATCCCACATATGAGGGCCAGTGACACTGCCCTCTACAGCTAAGATGCTGAACAACAGCTCAACCTGGAGCTGGGCTGCCGTGAGTCGCCGGCGACGGCGTAGGCTGCAGTCCCTGTGGCAATGGGTTGCCATGGGCTACAGTGAGTAGCCAGCAGCCAGCGTGAGCGGCCAGCAGCCACAGTGAGCAGCCGTCCAGAAGCCAGCGACTGATCTGCCTCGCCAGGGAAGAGTGCAATGATGGTGCCAACTTGGGCCAGTGAAGCAGCGTCCTCCACAACTAGATTGAAGAACAAAACGACAGTAACTTGTCTGTTCCCCTTCCCCCAATTCCCCAGCACTGTTCCCATCCCCCCAATTCCCCAATAAAAATCTTTAAAAAAAAAAAGAAATGGAAGAACCAGTATCTTTAGGTTGGGTTTCCCCGGAAGCAGACACTGAGATAAGGATGTAAATACAAATGGTCTATTTGAGAGATGATCACAGGAAGCATTAGTAGAGGAGTGGAAGAAGTTGAAACAAAGAAATGAAAAGAAACTAATTCAGGGTGCAATAACAACTGTGAGCAATGGGGACTCATCTTGCTGGGGTCCTCTGGGACACAGTGCAGAATACAACACAAGTGTCCCACCAAACAATTGAGGAAACTAAGGTTTGAGGGCTGCTCTTAGCACTTCCAGATTCCCCTGTGTGCCTTCTGAGCAGAGAGAGCTCTCAGGCAGAAAAATCCCAGGGGCTTACAGTACGAACCATCAGAAATGGCTAAGGGAGCATGGGAAGATGCTATGTAGATGTTATGTAGTAGCATCTACTACAACCAAGATCTAAACCCAAACCTTGTCTGACTTTCAAGCCACATCATGCTGCCTCCAAGGTAACCAGTTAGTCCTGTGGAAATTTGCAATGTGGAATCTCCTTTCTTAAGAAAGAGCCTCCTGCTCCCCCTACCCCATGCCATGCTCCAGGCCTTGTGAAATGGCACGTCCCTGATACTTCATGTGTATACGTGCTGCACAGCAATGTCAGAGCAGCTCATCCAGTGCACTCAGTACACGGGTGGGCACCCTGAAGCTCAGAAAGTTCATGCTAGACCTCCCCATTCAGTGCCTCTACCCTGCACACCTCTTTCCCCACCCACCCACTCCCTGTGTTTGTCTTCTCTCCCCAACTAGATAGTAACCTCCCCAAGGCAACCAATAGAATGGGAGAAAATATTTGTAAATCACATATCTGATCAAAGACTAGCATCTAGAATATATGAAGAATTCCTACAACACAATAATGAAAAGACAAATAACCCATTTTAAAAGTGGGCAAGGGATCTGAATAGGAATTTCTCCAAAGATCTACAGATGGCTGATAAGCACATGAAAACATGCTCAACATCATTAGTCATCAGAGAAATGCAAATCAAAACCACAAAGAGATTCTGTGTGAAGGGTGAAAAGGATAACTATTGCATTGTTCTATACACCTGAAACTAACAATAAAAAAAGTTTTTTAAAAATAAAAAATTGTGCCCAACGCACTGACAGCACTGGGTAAATAGCAGCCATTGTAGTATCTAGAGCCAGAGTGGGGTACCCCAAACACGGCAGACCCCAAATAAACTACCCATTGATTAAAAAAAAATTTTTTTAATAAATAAACATTACTTTATCTGAAAAAAAACCACAATGAGATGCCACTTCACATCCATGAGAATGGCTATAATAAAATAAGACAGGTAATAATAAGTATTGACAGGGCTGTGGAGGAATTGGAACCCTCATATACTGCTGGTGGGGATGTAAATGGTGCAGCCACTTTAGAAAACACTTTGGCAGCTCCTCAAAAAGTTAAACATATAGTTCCAGTTGGACCTAGCCATTCTATTGGGTCGTCGGGAAAGTTATGATGCATTTTTGCCTTGAAAAATAGAAAAATACATCATGGGTTTCCCGATGACCCAATACTTCTAGGTACATACACAAGAGAAATAAAAACATGTTCAGCGCCAGCCGAGTGGCTCAGTTGGTTAAGAGTTGGCTTAAGAGCGTGAGCTCTGAACAACAGGGCTGCCGGTTCGATTCCCACATGGGCCAGTGACGCTGCGCCCGAGCTGAGTTGTCGCTGAGCTGCCAACAGGTGGCAGGATGGCTCAGCTGGTGTAACAACAAGATTGTCTGTTCAATGGTGTGCCATGCTCACCCACAACTAAGACAACTCGGCACCTTTAGCTGAGCTGCCGCCTGAATGGCACAGTGGATAGAGCGTGCTCTCTTAACAAGGCTGCTGGTTCGACTCCCACATGAGATGGTGGCTACACCCACCCGCAACTAAGATTGAACACAGCACCTTGAGCTTAGAGACCACGAGCTGCTGACGGGCAGCCAGGTAGCGACTGGCACCCTCCACAATGAGGATTGAAGAATAACAAATTGGCTGGTCCCCTTCCCCAATTCCCCAATAAAATCTTTTTTAAAAAAAACAAACATGTTCACAAAAGACTTGCAAATTTGTTGCAGCTTTATTCATAATAGCTAAAAACTGGAAACAGCCATCAACAAGAGAATGGATAAAGAAATTATTGTATATTCATACAATGTAATATGACTTGACAATAAAATGAATGTGCAACTGATACATACAAGAACAAGGATCAATCTAAAATACACTATGCTGAGCCAGACCAGGAAATATATACTATATAATTCTGCTTATATGAAGTTCAAGAACAGGAAAATTAATGTGATAGAAATCATAATAGTGGTTGCTGGTTAGGGAGGGAGGTAGATTGACTGGAAAAAGAAAGAAAAGAAATTTCTGGGCTGGCTGAGTGGCGCGTTGGTTAAGAGCTGCCTTGGGACGCCAGCTCTGTGCAGCAGGGCCCCAGTTCGGATCCCACATGAGGGCCGGTGACACTGCCCTCTACAGCTAAGACGGTGAACAACAGCTCAACCTGGAGCTGGGCTGCCATGAGTCACCGGCGATGGTGTAGGCTTCAGCCTCTGCTGCAGTGGGCTGTCATAAGCTACCATGTGTGGCCAGCAGCCAGCGTGAGCTGCCGGCAGCCGGCATGAGCTGCCAAGAGCCACCGTGAGCGGCCGTCCAGAGGCTGGCAACCAATCTGCCTCACCCGGGAAGAGCGCAGTGATAATACCAACATGGGCCAGTGAAGCAACATCCTCCACAACTAGGCTGAAGAACAAAAGGACAGCAACTTGTCTGTTCCCCTTCCCCCGATTCCCTAGCGCTGTTCCCCTCCCTCAATTCCCCAATAAAATCTTTAAAAAAAAAAAAAGAAAGAAAGAAAGGAAATTTCTGTGGTGATAGAAATATTCTAGACCTTGTTTTGGGTGGTAGTTACAAGGTACATAAAATTGTCAAAACTTATCAAACTGAACTTAAGGTCTGTACATTTTATTGTACGTAAATTATAACTCAATAAAGTAGTTAGCTTTTAAAAAATGGGGATCCCTGGGGTCGCTTGAGTCTAAGGAACAAGGACTATTCCTACCCTCTAACCTATGGCCTGTATATGAAGCCCTAGTCAACCGCCATCCTTCACTGCCTGCCTTCTACCCGCAGTGCCTCCGATGGACCACTTGGGGGCACCCACGCCCTCAGTGACTAACACTTGTAGTGCTAATTCTCCACAAGGTAGGCTGCTCTTCTGGCAGCTAGAAGGGTGGGTGCTGGGTAGCCTGCTGGCCTGCACACAGCTTTGGTCACCACCACCTCTCACAGCCTAGCCAGCAGCTCTGAACATGCAACAGTTACTGCTCACGTGGCAAGTTAGAACAGGAGTGCCCATCAAACCTGCTCCCACTAACTGCTCTTTACAAGTCTCAGCCTGGGCTTGGACCTGGTAAGCACTGGCTGAGCCCCTCGATGCCAAACGCACAAGAGGTGTTCCAGTCCTTACCTGCCTGGCCGCTTAGATATATTGCAAAGCCAGTCTTGTTTTATCTCCACTGTCTCCCTTCCTCTCCCCTGAGTCTGATGCCTTTTCCTCTGGCAACCTCCCCGCTCCAAAGTTTGGAAGTGGATGTGAATCTGCAGGGTCCACTGAGGGGATACTGTGAAAACCTATTATCACATTAGCACTTAACAGATGTACAGAAATTATTTTCAAGTACACTCCAAGGGTCGCCTCATAACTGCAGAATTAACCTTTAGAAGTCAAGGGACAAGTATTATCTACATTTTATGTTCTAGTAAATGAAGGCAAGAAAGATTCAGGACTGAGTAACCTATTCAAAATTAAAAAGCAAATCCAAAACAGAGTCTGGCTTTATTTGAAATAAGATTCATGTGCCCCAAATCCCTTTCTATTGGGTTATATCTATTAGTCTACATTTCTACCTAGAAGCCAATCTATTTCAAAAAGTTACCTCCATTTTGTGTCCAATATCTTAATATATTAGGATAGTGTAGACAGGCTCTTTTAGAGTGTTCATTTCTAGTGGGCCATTAAAAACAAAGAAAAACCTTTGTGCTTTCTGTTCCTTCTTTAGAAATTAAAATGAATGTAAAACTGCTTATATTAAAACCAAACTTGTGAAGATTTTTTTTCCAAAGTAGAAACAATAATGTGCTTGACTTAAACTCTTTTATTCATTTGGGCATTAAATTACCTAACATGCAGGTTATTTTAAATTTATACATTGTTTTCCTTGTGTTGTCTCCAGGAATGTCTTCTAATTATTATATCTACTTAACTGTGAAATTTTCTCTACCAAAATCAATACATAACCAATTTGACTCTGATTATAGCTAAAAATGACAAAAAATATTTTTAATAAAAGCTAAGAGTATATTTATAAGAGTTAGGTCTCAAGGTTTTTGTTTCATAGGAAGGAAGCTCTATTATGTGGATCTATAAAATGATCCAAACTTCAGAGAAACATTCTACAAAATAACTGATTAGTACTCTTCAAAAATGATTGTCCCAACCCTCAGTCATCCAAGCCAGAACCCTGGAAGTTAAGTCCTGTCAATTCTGTTTCTGCATATCTTTAGAATCCATTCTCCTGTTTGCACCCCACACCCATACTGTGGGGCCCAGTTGTCAGGGCCTCTCAGGAAATGTTTAAAGGCTTTGGAGATGGGCCTACCCCTCCCCCTTGGGTAGGACAAAGGGAAACAACAACTTGTCAATGTACATTTCATGTCAATTACTTGTAAGTTTCTTTCCTGTGCTCATGTGCGCTGGCACCATGCTGCTGTTCTTTGTATGAGCGGTATAAAAATCCCGCTCCCATTTTGGAGCGCTCTTTCTCTGGCTCTTTCTCTGGCTTTGAGCAAAGAGCTGTTGCTGCGTTTATGGCACACAGTCTGCCTCGTGCCTTCTTTCAGCTGGGCATCTCACCACCCAGGCGGTCCCTGATTAACACCCTCAAACCAGACATTTGGCGTATTCGGCAGGATACAGTGAGTGACTGCCCTGCTGCCCCAAATGCTCGGGGGAGGACTCCACTATGTGGCCCCCAACCGCATTGTGGCACCCGGTCACTGAATTCCTCACGGCATGGGCCCCTCCTGAGGACTGGGAGGCGGTGGAGCCCATACCAGAGGCTGTACGGGAGGCGTTAGACCATATGGAGACGAGCATACCCATGGCCCACTGCGAGTTGGCAGGGCGGGTTGCATGGCTGCTCCTCTCCGTCTTGCGGAAGCAAACGGTCACCATCCGCGGCCAGACGGAGCAAGTGCAGCAGTTGAAGCAGGCTCAGGAGGTGCTGGAACAATGGGTCTACGACCTGGAAAAGGCATTGGAAGGCCAGGTAGACTCCCCGTTTTCCTCCCTCCCTGCGTCACAACCCAAGAGTCCAACACAAGTCGTGCTCCAGGCCCACCCAGTAATCAAGCGGTAGATAGAACAGGACCAGCCCATAGTCCCTGGAGGAGGCCCTGCCGGGGCGCCGGAGGTTACACAGCACACGACATATATGGCATATATGTCGGCTGAGCTCCAGGAGTTAGCTAAGCAGGTTCGCCAAGGAGTCGGAGAGACCATTCCCAGCTGGCTGCTGTGATTGTGGGACGGTGGGACTGAGAGCACATGACCCAACTCACCTCCATTGCAGTGATTCCCTCCCTCAGCCAGTGCCTGCAGAACATTCAGCACTTGGTGGGAGATGACCAGGGTAATCACTCCCTGATTAACTGGCTCATGTCAGCAGCCCGCATGGTCTGCACAGACCCTGGAGAATTGTCAGAGGTGGTCAGCAAGTGGTCCACATACATGGACTTGGTGCAGATCATCAGGGAGATGGGCATGAACCAGATGATCTTTCAGCTATAATAGCCCTGATGAGGAAGTGTTCACCACACGGATGAAGGACTCAATCCTTACAGTCGACCCGGCAGGCTCCTTTGGCCTGGTGGCTGTCATTTCGACCCCCTTTGTGACCGTCGCGTTCATGAGATCATGACATCTATGGCTAGGCTGGGTGATGTGGAGATCCGGCAGAAGGACAAAGTGGGGGGAATGGTTAGGGCCGTCAAAAACACACCCAGGGCTCGCCCACAGGACGGAAGGCAGAGCCAGTGGTAGCGAGTCCTGTCAAAGTGAGCCGGAGGCAAATGTGGTTCTATCTCCTGGCAGCAGGTATGTCGCAGGCGAAGATCAAACAGCAGCCCAATGAAGTGCTGCTGGCCCTCTGGAACCAGTTGAATCCAGAGCAGAAATTCACTAAGCCGCCAAAGATCACTACTTGCAAAGTGCCGCTGCAGGACTTCTTTGACTAGGGATCTGGCCGAGGGACCTGGTTGGTGGGGGTACCTGGAGACCGGAGACCTCATGTGGAACTGACCATTCATTGGTCCCCCCGCAATGTACAGTGTGTGTTGGCCCTGGTGGCAATCCAGACCGGTTTGGAGGCCTTCTAGCATATACAGAGGGGTATGGAAGCTGTCATATAAGAGTGTGGCAGACAACTGTGGTTTTGGGCATTGGACGCCTTGCCCCACGGGGCTACCTGGTGTACATCTCCCCTGTTGCACAGTACATATTGGAGGTGGATGTTTTGCAGGGCCTTGCAGTGCAGACTACACAGGGTGAATTCCACTTGCGGGTGCAAATTGTGAAAACAGTGATGCGAGAGCATCCGCACCACAAGCCCGTTGTCCTGCCAAACCCTGCCAGGACAGTTCATGTGTGCCAGTACCGCCTCCCAGGAAGACATGAGATCAGCCAGACAATCCTGAAGCTGGAGGAGGTGGGCATTATACGCTCCATTCACAGCCCATTCAATTCCCCTGTGTGGTCAGTCCTAAGCTGGATAGCACTTGGTGCATGACTATGGACTACCAGGAACTGAACAGGGTGATGCCACCCCTGCATGCCACCATCCCCTCCATAATGGACCTCATGGACTGTCTGTCCTTGACACTGGGGAGGTACCATTATATCATGGACTTGGCACATGCCTTTTTCTCCATTGACATTGCACCGGAGAGTCAGGAGCAGTTTTCCTTCACTTGGGAGGGATAACAATAGACATTTGTGGTCCTGCCGCAGGGGTACCTGCACAGCCCGACAATCTACCATGGACTTGTGGCCCAGGACTTGGCCACCTGGAGGCATGCCCTAGCGGTGTCGATGTTTCATTATATAGATGATACAACGTTAACCTCTGATTCTCTTGCAGATCTAGTGAAGGAGGCGAAGGCTCTCAAAGTGGCACTTAGGGACTGGGGATGGGCTGTCAACGAGGCCAAGGTCCAAGGGCCTAGATTGTCTGTCAAATTCTTGGAAGCTATCTGGTCAGGTAAGACCAAGGTCATGCTGGAGGCTGTCATTGACAAGATCCAGGCCTATCCATGCCCGTAAATGATGAAACAGCTCCAGACCTTTTTGGGCTTCTTGGGGTTGGTGGGTGTTCATACCCCACTTGGCAACCATACTGTGCCCCCTTCATGGTCTGACAAAGTGGGGTGTTGTGTGGGACTGAACCTCCAGGATGGAGGAAGCCTTTATGGCTGCTGAACGAGCTGTGGCTCAAGCCCAGAACTTGCGGGTCGCTGACCCTGCCCTTCCATACCTGCTGACAGTGCAGGTGCAGGAGGAGGACTTTGGTTGGGGTCTGTGGCAAACCCATGGGACCAGGAAGGTGTCCTTGGGTTTCTGGTCTCAGCTTTGGAAAGGAGCTGAGCAGAGGTACTCATTAATCGAGAAGCAGTTAGTGGACATTTATGCAGCCCTAGTGGCCTGTGAGGCCATCACAGGTCCTGCACCTGTGGCAGTGCAGTCCACATACCCCGTCGAGGGTTGGATGCAGTCATGGCTCAGGGCGCCTAGGACAGGGGTGGCCCAAACCTCCACACTGACCAAATAGGGAGCATATTTGGAGCAACAGGCCACGTTTAGCTCCAGTCTGCTGTCCCAGCAGCTCCATTAGCTGCTGGGCCCAGTGGCCTTCTGGGCGGACATGGAAGAGGCACTTCCAGAGCACCTTGTAGAGGTGACCAGCCTGTACAGGGAAGGAAAGCCACCTGTCCCTGGCAGGGCATGGTGCATGAATGGCTCCTGTTGGGGCCAGCCCCCCAACATGGACCACGGTGGGGTTACAGCCAGAATCAGAAGATTTCTGATATGACACCGGCCCAGGCCAGAGTAGCCAATGGGCCGAGCTCAGGGCTGTCTGGTTAGTGCTCACGCACGAGGCAGGGGACATGCATGCCTGCGCTGACAGTTGGGCAGTGTTCTGGGGTCTCACCCTGTGGCTGCCCCGTTGGGCCATCCAGAGGTGAATGATAGGATGGCACCCCCTGTGGGGACGCACCCTCTGGGAGGATCTTTGGTCATTGGGTAAAAGCCAGGTGGCTGCGATTTACCACATACAGGCCATAAGCCATCCCTCTCCCCTGGAAACCACGCGGCAGATGAGCTGGCACAAGTCCGCCCTGCCCGTCCCCTCTCTCCTTTGGTGGTACAGGATACCACTAGGGGCCCTTGGTTACATCAGTAGCGAGGGCATGTAGGCCCGCGAACCATGTGCCAAGTAGCCCAGCAGTGGGGCATACCTCTTACAGTGGCTGACACCACGGAGGCTGTTCAATCATGTCCCCAGTGCACTAGCAACCCCCATAGGTGGTGATTGCCTACTCAGCCTGGAAAAGTTGAAAGGGGCTATGCCTACTACAGGTGTGGCAAGTGGACTATGTGGAGCCGCTTCCTCAAGCTGCGGGTAAGCGGTACCTGTTTACGGCGGTTGACACCACCATCAGCTTGGAATTTGCGTGGCTTATTCCCACCACCTCGCAACAGGATGCCATACGTGCCCTGGAGCAGCTGAGCACCACGTATGGGCAGCCGCTCATCATCTCGAGCTACCGAGGGACCCACTTTACAGGACAGTGAGCTCAGCAGTGGGCGAAGGAGCAGGACATAGAGTGGCAGCTCCACGTCCCCTGTCGCCCGTAGGCTGCAGGTATGATAGAACGTTTCAACGGGCTGCTGAAGAGAAAGCTCCAGGCCCTAGGAGGGACAAGCCCATGGAAGCAACGAGCATCCCGAGTACCATTAGCATTGCGTCTGAACAGCTGCAAAAGACAGGCCAGTCACCGCTAGATAGGGTGGTAGGGGGTTGTCACATACCCCCAAGGTAGTGCCAGGGTCGAGCAAACCCCAAGACTTGCCCCAGGGACAGCAGGGAGCTTTGCTCCTGCCAACCCGGGAAGCTCTGGCTGAAGGCCAGACACTGACATGGACTTAGCCATGGAAGACTGTTGTCTCCTGGGATCCCTGAGTTGCCTTGGTGGAACCATGGGGGCCCAGCGCTGGTCGTGGACTGCAAGTCCAGCCTTTGCTGTGCTCCTGGCCAACCCCCTTGCAGGTAATCTTGCTGCGGGATGGAGGAGGGACCTTGCTACAGGGTACCTTTGCATTGGCCCTGTGGCCTTTGCCTTTGTTGCAGGTTCAAGAAGTGGACTTGCCTTCTCCTACAGTTTTTGGGGAAACGAAGTGGTATCACCATCTAGGAGCCCCGCCACTGGAGGCTACCGTTCTTTCCCAGGATGGGTAAGTGGCTTCCATGCTGCCAGAAGGCTGAGATTTGCCGCTAATGGTCTCTGTCTCTTTACTGTCTTATCGTCCAGCCAGGCACTGGCAACAGCATCCTAGCCTGGGCCCATGTCTTTGCCCAGGTGCGCAACCTCTCTCGGTGCTGGGTGTGCACTGAGCTCCCCAGAGCAGCAGCAGAAGGATTCCCATGGCATACAGCCTCGGGAATCTAGCTACAGCCTCGAATTGGACCGGATTGCACTCCTGGCAGATGACCAGAGACTGGACCTCGCATCGGAAAGCAGTGGACACTCTTCTACGATGCGGATACCACAACGCCCCACCCATGCTGGGCTATGCAGTGAACAATGGATGGGGATGGTTGGCAGGGGAGCATGTGGAATGCTAGAACAGGCCCCTTGCTGTACAGAGCAGCTGCGAGCCTCCCAAACCCTGTAGGGGTGGAGTGTGGGGCCCCGCTGTCAAGGCCTCTCAGGATATGTTTACAGGCTTTGGAGACCGAACTGCCCCTCCCCCTTGGATAGGACAGAGGGAAACATCAACTTGTTAATGTACATTTCATGTCAATTTCTTGTAAGTTTCTGTCCTGTGAGCATGTGCTGGCACCATGCTGCTGTTGTTTGTATGAGGGTATAAAAATCCCGCTCCCATTTTGGAGCGTTCTCTCTCTCTCTGGCCCTGGCTTCGGATGAATAAAGAGCTGTTGCTGCGTTTATGGCACACAGGCACGTCTGCCTCATGCCTTCTTTCAGCTGGGCATCTCACCACCCAGATGGTCCCTGATTGACACCCTTGGACTCAACACGTACCCTGTTCCATCATCTCTGCAATCATCTCCCCAAGGGTATCACATTCTCCAGCCTTTCTCCACCCTCTCATCCTCCTCTAAGCAGCCGCAGGGATGGTAATCTGCCGCTGTCCTATTTAGCACCCTCCTGGGTCTCCTCACTGTTCACGTGGATACACACCTCTCCCTGGCATGGCTTACAGCCTTCCTGACCTCACCCCTGGCCACTTCACAGCCTTATCTTATCCCCTAAAGGCACTCCAGCCACCCACAACTGCTTACAGTTTGAAGATTCAGGGTCTCCTTCACCCCTTCACTTTTGCACATGCTATTCTATCCTCTCGTCCCCTCCCCGGACTCCTGTCCCTGTTCCTTTGCCCAGAAAGTCTTCCTTTTCTTAGGCCTGGGATCCAGGAGACCCTCTTAAGTAAAAGCTGCCCTTTCCTCAGTCTCCGGGTACCACAGGGCCAGGAGCACCCCGTGTCCTGCTGGTTTCTCTCCTGCCTACGGGCACACCCAGTGTCCCTCAGCTCCCTTGCCTCTGTCTCTGTTTTCTGTGCACAGCGTGCTTTGCTCACGTGTTGCTCTGCTGCCTGATCCCTACTCATCCTCTGGCTGCCCACATGCATCCCACGTCTTCTGGACACCTCCATGGACGAGATGCCTCTGCCTGGTGCTCAGCACCTTCCCTCCCTGCCACCCAGTGCTATGTGTTACGTAGGAGCCTGACTCTCTAGGAGACTGAGTTCGGGGGCGCTCACCATCACCCACTGCCAGTCTCAGGAAAGCGAGACCTTGGTAAGTGAGGTGGTTGATAAATGTTTAACAACCGGCTCTTTAGGGGGAAAATGTATACATAAATGTACACGTATACAGAGGGTGCCAAAAAAATGTATACACATTTTAAGAAAGAAAAAACTGTATTAAAATTGTAATACAATGAATGATGCTTAGCATTCATTTGATTAACACTATCTTTTGAGTGAACATCATACTACACATTGGTACAGTAATTTAATTCAACTTTGAAAAATAATACATACGAGTGGATAGAATCTCTTAAAATGTGCACCTTTTTTTGGCACCCTTGGTATTTATTATAAGTTTTACTGATCCAAAGGATGTGCAACACACAACTTACACATAATACTTTACTGTAAATTCCAATCTCACAGAATGCTCTCATTGGTTTTCCATGGTCAGCCTAGGGCTGCAATGGATGAGTGAGCGTAGATGATGAACAAAACAGTAAGCCGCGCTCTGTATTTGCAGTGTTTGGGAATGTCTGGGATTTACATGCTTCCAGCATGGCTGACATCAGGCCACCAACAGGGTGTCACTGCAGGGTGACTTGGGTGAAGACACACCATGGCACACCTTAGGTAGCATTTCCACCACACAGACACAGGCAACAGAAAAAACTTCAAGACCAGGGGCTGGCTGAGTGGCTCAGTTGGTTAAGAGTTAGCTTAAGAGCGCAAGTTCTGAGCAACAGGGGCACCGGTTTGATTCCCACATGGGTCAGTGACGCTGCACCCGAGCTGAGCTGCTGCTTAGCTGCCAACAGGTGGCAGGATGGCTCAGCTGGTGAGAGCACGTGCTCCTGACAACAAGGTTGTCTGTTTGATGGTGGGCTACACCCGCCCGAAACTAAGCCTGAACTCGGCACCTTGAGCTGAGCTGCCACCCGGATGGCTCAGTGGGTAGAGTGTGCGCTCTTAACAACAAGGCTGCTGGTTCAATTCTTACATGGGATAGTGGCTACGCCCACCCACAACTAAGAATGAACACAGCACCTTGAGCTTAGAGGCCATAAGCTGCTGGTTGGCAGCCAGATGGCAACTGGCGCCCTCCACAACTAATATTGAAGAACAACAACTTGGCTGATCCCCTTCCCCAATTCTCCAACACTGTTCCCCTCCCCCAATTCCCCAATTTAAAAAAGAAAAAAAAAAGAAGAAAAACTTCAATACCATGAATAGCAATATGGCATAAAGTCTTTAGGAAGTGATGAGTAAGTTCACATAATTAAATTTTTAATAATTCCTGTGTTTAACAACCAGATTACAAAACTGAAAATTTAACAATTGGCTTTCATAAGCCAGTATGAGCTGCTTCTAGCATATCACTGCTTCCTGCACGTCTCCAGGCCCAATCTTGCTGCCAGTCTAGGAGACTTCCGAGTTCAGTAGATGATTCACTCACCCAATACCCCAAGCTATGATTCCTCCTTGCTCCAGTAGCCTTTGCCTGTCCTTCGGCCAGGTACCCACCTGTTCCCATGGCCTCACCATAGGTCTTGTCATCATCAGGAACAGTTTTACCCCCGAACTGTGTCCTCCTCTCTTGCCTCTGGACTATGCCTCCTCTTCCAGTCCTCTTGGCACCGCCTCACATGTCCTTCAACCTTGAAGAACATTGTTCCCCGAGCCCTGTTTATTAGCCAACTCCTGGCCCCTGGAATATCCCTCCTCTCTACCCACGCTTCTGCTGGATTATACTGAAGCCTTCCACTCTGGATATGTAGCAATTGCACAATAAAGCAATTCACATGTAGTATTATCATTTCAGTAGAAGCCCTCTTATTTGATGCAATTGAGACCAAAAGTTGGTCAACAAAAAGTTGGTATCATTTAAAATGTATGTATTTGGAGGGAGGGGGTTTATCATTTTGTGAAGGGTGTAAATGTTTAACTATTACATTGTTTTGTACACCTGAAACTAATAAAAAAAGGAAAAAAATATATATTTTTGGATATTTTGTTTTCATTTAAAACATATCAAACGTGTATTAATTTGCCAAGGCTTTTCTTTGAGTATAGGTCTGTTGATTGGCATTCCACATTTCTTTTCTTGCATAACAATACCCAGAACAGATTGTCTAGGCTCCTAGATTCTGTAAAGTGGGAAGAGCTTACGGACACTTGCAAAGCAACCTGATTGCAGACTCTTGGGTTTCTATAGAGTTACCCAAATTTTTAGTGTGGTCTCCCCAAGCCAAGATCAACCTTTTTTTTTTAATTGGGGAGTTGGGGGAGGGGAACAGCGCTGGGGAATCGGGGAAAGGGAACAGACAAGTTGCTGTCCTTTTGTTCTTCAGTCTAGTTGTGGAGGATGTTGCTTCACTGGCCCATGCTGGTATTGTGATCATTGCGCTCTTCCCAGGTGAGGCAGATCGGTCACCGGCCTCTGGACAGCCACTCCTGGCGGCTCTTGGCAGCTCACGCTGGCTTCCCGCCACTCACGGTAGCTTATGGCAGCCCACTGCAGCAGGGGCTGCAGCCTACGCCGTCGCTGGCGACTCACGGCAGCCCAGCTCCAGGTCGAGCCGTCGTTCACCATCTTAGCTGTAGAGGGCACAGCGTCACTGGCCCATATGTGGGATCTGAACCGGGGCCTTGCTGCTCAGAGCTGGCGTCCCAAGCCAGCTCTTAACCAACGCGCCACTCAGTTGGCCCAAGATCAACAACTTTTTTAAAAATTATATTTTTAATTGTGGGAGGGAGTTTGACCTTGGCGCCAATGCAGCAATGGATTTCAGAAGCCATCATTTGGGTCCCTTGGTTAGTTATACCCTTGTAATCAAAGATGTGAGAAAGCCATTCTCATGGCCATCACAGGTAACAGCATAACTGGTTCTTGGTGTATCAGGTATGGATTTAGCTTGGCTACATGTAACAGAAAACTCAAATAACAATGGCTTAAACAAAATAGGTCTTTTCTCACCTAATGAGAAGTCCAAGGATAAGTGAGTTGGCTCAGTGACTTTAAGATTCGGGGCATAGGTCTCTGCAACTCTCTTGTTGGCCTTTCTGGCCTTTCCCGCAGACTTTTGAAATGGCTTCTCAACTGCAGCCCTCATGGCTGCATCGCAAGCAGCTGAGGAGGAAGGGCACAGGGCAGAAGGGCTCGCCAGCTGAGCCTGCACCCCATTCCCGTCAGCTTTCCTGGAAGCTCCACCCAACAGTATTCATTTATCTCCCATTGGTCTGAACCATCACATCGGCACTCCTATTTGACAAGGAAGTGACTGTGTCACACATTTCAGCTTTTACCTGGGCACTTATCTCTGCCAATAAAACCAGTGTTATATTAGTAAGGAAGAAGGGGAGAATGGATAATGAGGAGGGTACCCACAGCGTCTGCCACACCCAATGAGCGTGAATACACTAGAGAGCAGCCTTTGGGGGGCATGGGTATGACCTGCAGAGGCAGTGGGGAGGTTAGCTCACCCAATGACCTGGTGCCACGGAGGTGGTGATGAGCACGTCTATTGGGTTATTTTTATTTCACTAGACTGTGAGCTCTACCAAGCAGCAACGGTTGTTGGATTGTTCATTGCTGTATCCCTAGCACCTACAATACTCACTGTCATGTAATTGAGACCAAATAAGTATTTTGAATGAGTGATTAATATTAGTATTGTTTTCTCCTCTGGGTATCCTTTCAATAAACTTCTATCACCTGATGTCCTTGAATGTGGAAACTGCCAATGCCTGTTGGGGATCATTCCTTTCCAGTATTGCCCATTCCATTCATTCTCAGCTCCTTCATGGTGTGAGTGGGGGACTAATTGACATGCCCCTGCATTTTTTCCTCCTTCTTACCTATTTCAGAGGAAGAGATGTGGCTATGGGCTGAATGTTTAGTTCCCCCAAAATTAATATGTTGGAAACCTAACCCTTAATGTGACCATATTAGGAGGTGGGGCCTTTGGGAGGTAACTGTCAGTGAGGGCAGAACCCTGGTGATGGGATTGGTGTTCTATAAAAGAGACCCCACAGAGCTCATTAGCCCCTTCTGCCATGTGAGGATAAGAGAAATCTGCAACATGGAAGAGAGCCCTCACCCAACCATGCTGGCATCCTGGTCTCAGACTTCCAGCTTCCAAAAACTGTGAGAAATAAACTTCTGTGGTTATAAACCACCATCTGTGGTACTTTTTCATAGCAGCCAGAACAGACAAAATATGTTGCCCCACCGCTCCCAGGCCCCCAACTGTGCTCTGATTCCCACCCCTTCTAATCTCCTCAGGGATTTTGATCCTTCAGTTGTCCTTTTTCCTCAGTGCCTTCAACTTCTTCTATTTATCTTTCAAACATCTCCCAAAAGAAAAATCAAAATTGTTATCCCTCTGTCCATAGCCCACTCAGGCTACTGTTTAACTCTCATCCCTGGTGACCTCAGCCATTCCCAAGGCAACAAGTATCCCCTATGGGCTGAAGGGTCCTTGGTCAGCCTAGGGTTCTCAGCTGTAAGTGTGAAGAAGCCAACTCTGGCTAATATAAGCAGAAAAGGTATTTACTGGAAGGGGATCAAGTAAGTCCTATAACTTCTTGACTCGAGACCCCTCAGTCATGACCCTGGTCATTACTTGGCCTCCCAGAGACCTTTCCTAGGACTGTGATCACTCAGAATATGACTGCCAGCTCATTTGACAGCTTGTGTCTGGTGTGTTCATCAGTCTCTTTTGAGCTAGTTTGCTTAAATCCGCATCGCTTTCATGAATCGGAAATTTTGTGGCTATTCGTTATTTAATTTAAAAAAATTACTTTCCCTGTTTGACTTTTTTTTTTTAATTGGGGAATTGGAGGAGGGGAACAGCTTTGGGGAATCGGGGAAGGAGAACAGACAAGTTGCTGTCCTTTTGTTCTTCAGTCTAGTTGTGGAGGACATCGCTTCACTGGCCCATGTTGGTATTATCATTGCGCTCTTCCCAGCTGAGGCAGATCAGTCACTGGGCCATTGGACAGCCGCTCATGGCGGCTCAAGTCACCTCAAGCCAGCTGCTGGCTGCTCACGCTGGCTGCCGGCCACTGGCAGTAGCTCACGGCAGCCCACTGCAGCCCCACTGCAGCCTATGCTGTCGCCAGTGACTCATGGCAGCCCAGTTCCAGGTCAAGCTGTTGGTTCACCATCTTAACTGTAGAGGGCTCAGCGACACTGGCCCTCATGTGAAATCCAAACCGGGGCCCTGCTGCTCAGAGCTGGCATCCCAAGCCAGCTCTTAACCAACGCGCCACTCGACTGGCCCTTGACTTTTAATTTTAGAAGCTGAAGCTAATTCATACCAGTGTTATGCTTTTCACTTTTGATTTCAAGGATCTGGCTGCTTTATTCTTTTGTTATTGCATGCAACTTATTATGAAAATAAAAACATTGTTTGCATATTCCTCCAAACAAATTTAATCTTTTAGGACCAATTAAGACAATAAACAGTCAATATTAGGCTTAAATGTCCCTAGAACATTTTTGTCATCTCTAAACTCAGAAACTGTTGCCCTGGCTTTGTCCCGCCAGGGTGCATGGGTCACCGCAATGCAGGGCTCCTTTGCACACTGCAGCTCTTCTCTGAGTTCAGGCCCCTCAGCCTCCTCCCAAGCCTCATCTTTCTCTGGAACTGCTGGTGGTCAGCTCCCAACCCCCCCGTTCTGTAGCATGGAGAACAACTTAGCCTCTACTTTCTGCCCTCTTATTTTCATCTCAGAACCACTTTACATTCTTAAAAATTATCAGTAACCCCATTGAACATTTTAAATGTGGGCTATTTACCAATATTTACTCTATTATAAATTAAAACTGGGAAATTTTGAAAATATTTATCTATTAAGTCATTTAAAATAGCAATAGTAAACTCATTACATGTTAACATACAAAACATTTTTATTTTAAATAATTATATTTTCCAAAACAAACACAAAAAGTATGAGAGGCACAGCATTGTTTTACAATTTTGTAGATCTTTTTAATGTCTGGCTTAATAGAAGATAGCTGGAATCTTATATCTGTTTTTGCATCTAATCTGCTACAATATCACATGTTATAAAACCTTTGGGAAATTCCTCTGTACTTTCATGACAGAATAAGGATGCAAATGGCAAATAATGACTTAGTATTGTTATAAAAATAGTTTTGGGCCGGCCGAGTGGCGCGATGGTTAAGAACTGGCTTGGGACGCTAGAGGGCCCCGGTTCGGATCCCACATATGAGGGCCAGTGACACTGCCCTCCACAGCTAAGATGCTGAACAACAGCTCAACCTGGAGCTGGGCAACTGTGGGTCACCGGCGACGGCGTAGGCTGCAGCCCCTGTGGCAGTGGATTGCCATGGGCTACCGTGTGTAGCCAGCAGCCAGCATGAGCGGCCAGCAGCCGCAGTGAGCAGCTGTCCAGAAGCTGGCGACTGATCTGCCTCGCCCGGGAGGAGCGCAATGATGGTGCCAACTTGGGCCAGTGAAGCAACGTCCTCCACAACTAGACTGAAGAACAAAAGGACAGCAACTTGTCTGTTTCCCTTCCCCAATTCCCCAGCGCTGTTCCCATCCCCCCAATTCCCCAATAAAAATCTTTAAAAAAAATAGTTTTGACATTGTAGACACCCCCCTCCCCAAGAAAGGGCCTTAGGGACCTCCAAAGATCCTTGGATCACATTTAAGAACCACTCTTCTAGACCATGCCTGGGGGTGGATTGCTGACTTCCACACCCAAAGAAGCCCATCGTTCATTCACCCAACAAACACTGTGCACCTACTGGTATCAGATGCTGTTTGGGGTGGTGGAGATGCAGCTGGGAATAAAACAGAGTCCCTGCCCTCATGGAGCCTGCATTCTAGTGGGAGGAGACAGGTAAACAAATATAGTTTTGCCAGGTGGTAATAATTGCCACAAAGAGAAAGGAAGCCAGAGATGGCAACAGAAATTGAAGGAGGGGGGCTGTTACTTTAGGGAGGTCAGGGGGGCCTCTCGGAGAAGGTGAGCAGAGCCTGAAGGATCTGAAGGAGGATGCCAGGAAGGTATCAGAGGGACAAACATTTCCGGCAGCAGGAACAGCAAGTGCAATGGCTCTGAGACAGAGATGTGTTCACCGTATGTGAGGAATAGGAGGCTAGTGAGGCCTGAAGAGAATCAGTGAGGGGAGAATGGTGGCAGATGAGGTCAGACGAATGGGGAGTGCTCAGATGCTGTGTACACTTTGAAGGATAAAAACGATTTCACTGAATTCATGCCCCTCATTGAGGCTACAGATCATATTCTCCAAAAATGGCCTCAGTAATATTTCTAGTGACCCATGCCCTCCCAAAACCTTGTCATTCTCCATCAAGAAGTGGAGTCTACTTCCTTTCCCCTTGAACGTAGGCAGGGCTCAGTAACTTCCTTGATAAACAGAATGTGGCAGAAGTGACACAGTGTGACACCCAGGGTTAGGGCATGAAATATAGTATGGTTTCTGCCTGGCTCTCTCTCTGTCATTGGATGCTCGCCTGGAATCCAGCTGCCATGCTGTGAGGAAACCCAAACTAATCCAAGCAGAAAGACCACAGAGAGAGGCCCATATGGAGATCCTGAGGCTTTCAGTTGATGACCAGCAAGAACCAACAGACACACAAGGAACAAACTTTCAGATTATTCCAGTCCCGAGCCTTCGTATCTTCCAGCTGAAGCCTCAGACACTATGGAGGAGAGAGAAGCCATCTTTGGTATACGCTGCCTAAATTCTTGGCCCAAAGAATCTGTGAACATAATAAATGATTGCTTCACACAACTAAATTTTGGATAATTTGTAATGCAGCAGTTGATAAGTGGCACAGAGGCCTCTTAGCACCCTATGTGAGCTTTCCAAAGTACTAATCAAAATAGGCCCAATTAAAATCCTGCAATGACTTCTTAGGCTAAAGTCAAAGCTGGTGAGCCCACCAGTGTATTAAAAGATTTATGGAGGCGCCTGGGTGGCTCAATTGGTAGAGCACACGCTCTCAGCAATAGGGTTGCCAGTTCGAATCCCACATGGGCCTGTGAGCTGTGCCCTCCGCAACTAGATTGAAAACAACGAATTGAGCTGAGCTGTGGGTGGGCGGCCAGCTGGCTCAGTTGGTTAGAGCATGTGCTCTTAACAACAAGGTTTCCTGTTCAACTCTTGCATGGGATGGTGGGCTGCATCCCTTCGCAGCAACTGGACTTGGAGCTGAGCTGCACCCTCCACAACTAAGATTGAAGGACAACTTGACTTGGAGCTGATGGGTCCTGGAAAAAACAATTGTTCCCCAATAAAGTTTAAAAAAAAAAGACTTCAGCAATCACTTGGCCTCCTTCCCTCCAAGTTATGATGGGGCAGTTCGGGATCCAGGCTGCTGGGTGGAGGCAATCCCAAAGTAGGTTAATAAGAAGGAAACAGTAACGGTCGGGCATGGGCAGTACCTAGTGTCTGACATTCTTCTCCAATGAACAGAGGCCACATAAACACCAGAGAAAGACCAGGGTCTCTTCCCCTGCTACTCCCCACCCCTTCCCCCTGACACAAAAGCCCCCGGTCATGAAGGATTTCCAGATAAATTCCTTAAAAGTTTCATGTAGAAGTTGCAACCATGGGCCACACTGACCCATTGATAAGTGTGTTTGAAAGCATGAGTTAGTTGATGTGGCAGACTATCCATAGAGATGCCTGCCATCTCTCTATAGGCTCTCATGCTTGTGTATGCAGGTCAGACCTTCCTCCAAGAGGTGGAGTTTATTTCCTGCACCTTGAGTCTGGGCTGGATATGTATCTTGGCTTGACCAACAGAATGCAGAGGAAGAAATAATGTGTGAGTTTCAGGCCTAAGCTTTATGAGGCCTTGTAGCCTTCATTTTCATCTTTTTGGGATCAAGCTACTCAAGAAATAAGCTTGGGCTAAAGACCACATGGAGAGATGCCACATGGAGAGCACCCCAGCCATTCCAACCAGCCCAGCTGAGGCACCAGGCACGTGAGCGAAACCATCTTGAGCCCCAGTTACATTCCCAAATGCAAGCAGATGAGTGAGAGAGCCCAGCCAACACCATGTGGAACAGAACTGCTCAGCAGAGTCCAGCCAAACTACAGAGGCATTAGAAATAATAAATCTTTGTTATTTTTAGCCCCTAAGTTTTAAGGTGATTTGCTACTCAGAAATAGGTAACTGAAACAGTTGACATCATTTAAAAATGTGAAACGGTCACACAAAGCCATGATGCTTGGGCCTTCTTTTTTTAAAAAACACTTTAGCTTCAGGGCAGAATCTGGAAGGTATGGCCCCAACCCATACTGAAGATCTGTGGGTACAAGACAACTGCTTCAGAGAGGGGAGGTGTTCTGCCTGTTCCCGTGATTTTTTTCCAGGGAGGAGGCAGGAATGATGGGAGCTGGTGACAACCAATCATAATTCTATTCTTTCCCAAGGCAGGTTCACTGGGCAGGTCATTAATCAGCAAGTACGCATAATTTCTGGGCAGAGAGAGAGAGAGTTCTCCCAGGAATTTTGCAAACAAAATGTGCTCTTTTCCCTTGTTGAAATATATAAAAATTTATCTCCTGGAACAGTATGTACAAGGTGCCTTGTGATTTATGCCAGAACAATAGATGGCAGGCACAGTTGGTTAACTTCATCTTTTGCTCAAGAGAAGGGAAGACATAATTAATTACCTCATGGTGACAGGGAGCCCTCATGGCCATAAAAGGGATTTGATCATGTAGCTCCCTGAATGTGGAGGAACCCCAGTTCACCCAGCTTGATTTGGAGGCTCTGTCCTGGACCTGTAGACTAGGGGGATTGGGGCGACAGGGGTATTAGTGAAAAGAGCTGTTTTCTACTCTTACCACCCTGGAAAGTTGGGAAACTGGCAAGTGCCAGGAAGAGAGATGAACAGAGAAGAGGGAGTTATTTCCTGGCTTCTTCCCAGTACTCCAGACCCTAGGAGCCTCTATAGTAACAAGATTACATTGTTTACCCTAAGCCTGACTGACAGTAAGCGATGGGAGAAGGGCTCTGCACATATAACATTCAGAAAAGCTGATACAGCCACTTCTCACTGAAATGAAGCAGAAAATGCTAAATCACACACAGGCAAAATAAAACTACTGGGCCTGCGTTCTTGCCTATCTGCAAACAGCTGGGGCCCAGCAGCTCTGGCTGTCCCAGGGAGACTGACAACCTGCTCTGCCTCTCTAGTTTTTTTTTTTAAACCCTGCCTCCAGGTTTGCCTATGAGCTTTACTGCTCAGCAGCTAAGTCCTGGGGCAAGGGAGATAGCTTATCTCCGAAAAGTAGAAGTGATGACCCCATGGAAGTACTAGGGGATGACCTGAGATGATTCCAAGAGGAAAGCACTGCTGTCATTAGCATCATTTCCATTTTACAGGAGAGGAAAACTGAGGCACAGAGAGTTTCCGTAGCTTGACCAAGGGCACAGCTAGCAAACAGCCAGCAGAGCTGGGATTCAAACCCAGGCAGGTGGGCCCCAGATTCCATACTCTGAACCACCCATTAGCTGCTTCTGAGTGTTAGATGGGCAACCATTTTATAAGTTTTAGGAAAAATCAATGCACCCCTGAAGAATAATTATAATTCTGAGAAGGCATGAACTAAGCTCCCTAGTTCTGCCCCAGGTGCAAGCTGGAGGAAGAAGGGCAGCCCTGGTCCCCCCCACCACCACCACCAGGCAAGCACCTGACAGAGCAGAACTTCACCCTGGAACGCCAGGCCCTTCATGATGGGTGCTGGGGAGGCTGTGTCTGTCTGGCGGCTCTCTGCCCTGCCCCCCCCCTTCCTTTTACAGGAGGTCTAGTGCCAAGATTAGGGACAGGCTCTGAAGCCAGACTGTCTGATCTTGGATTCAGCCTAGGAACAGAGGTACCTGACCAGGGCAGAGGCTCCTATATGGCAGCGCTCTCTCTCTCTCTCTCTCTCTCTCTCTCTCTCTCTCTCTCAGGCCAAATTTGCCTTCAGGCATCATATCTAGCGGTGTTAATTTTACAAAGAACTCTGATAGCCATAATCCCTCTTAACCTTCAGGACAGCCCTGTAAGGTGGTGACTGCTCTCATGCCCATGACCAAAGACTTGAAAACAATCTTAGAAAAGTTGTCACTCAGGCATCCATTTAACAAACATTTATTAAGTGTTTGCTGTATGCCAGGAAATAAATCCAGCTCTCCTGATTCAAGGTCTTTCCACATATTTACTTCAACATGTTGATTCCTGATTTCCTCTCCTCCAAAATGTGCCTCCCAAACACTCCCCTTCTGCTGTGGTTTTAAAATGTCTGCAAATTATTTAATACAGCTCCCTTCAAGAAGTGGAACCAAATTCCCCTTCAGAGGTGGTTGGCTTCCTGCTCTCTCTCTCTCTCTCTCTCTCTCTCTCTCTCTCTCTCTCTCTCTCTCTCCCTCTCTCTCTCCCTCTCTCTCTCTCTCCCCCCATCTCTATCTCTATCTCTCAATCTATCTCTATCTCTCCTCCCCCTCCCCTTCCCTTACTCTGAGGGAAGCCACCTATTAAGTCAGGAGCAGATCTACAGAGAGACCCATGTGGCAAGGAAGGCCTCTGACCAACACGTGAGTGAGCTTGGGAGTGGATCCCCCAAATCCAGCCAACAGCTTCACAGTAACATTGTGAGAGGCCCTGACCTAGAACCACCCCTATGAGCTGCTCTTGGATTTCTAGCCCTCAGGAACTATATAAAATAATGAATGTTTTTGTTTTAAGATGCTGAGTTTGGAGGTCATTTTTTATGCAGCAATAAATAACCAATACATCTTCCCCACTGTAGGAACCCTCTCTCTCCCTTTTACTGGGCAGCTGAAATCAGGTGAGTTAGTAAAATAAGTCAGAGCACCTGTGTTCAAATATCTGTGATAGTGAGTTACTTAACCACTCTGTGCCTCTGTTTCCACATTTATTAAACAATGATGGAAAGAAAGATTGTGAAGATTAATCAGGGAATAGAACTGTGAAGAGTACCAGGCCCCAAACTGGGCACTTGGTGGGGGCCTGATAAACCTGAGCACCCAGTTCCTGACTTCTTTGCATGCTCCCGCCCCCATACATGAGACAGGCTGAGACTAGGACTAGGGACTTTGGGAGATCCTCATCCTCCAAGATGTGACTGTTCAATTATGTGCAATGTGACTACTTTCTGTAGCTGGACTCAGGCGAGAATGGAGGTTGCTTTCTGCAAAGCTGCCTTAGAGATCGTCTGATCATAATTAATGTTAATTCTGACATAAATCAGCACCCCTCCCCTGCCTCCTGCTATGTGATGGTTGATGGAACAGGTTGTTGTACGGACTTGGTCAAGCATGTTAAGCAATTTCCATACCTAGTGGCATTCACATACTAGTACCCATGACTATCCCCCCACCCCTTTACCCTATATAATTCTTTGGTGCCGATCAAGCTGCTCGAGAATCCAATTCTCTTGCAGCCGCCCAAGATATGCCTCATATGTAAGTTTCCCTTAATAAACTCTATTAATTACCAACTGGAGTAGTGTGCCTCTTTCTTTGGTCTTTTCCTTGCCCTCCGCTTACGGAGGAATATTTTCAGTCTCAGGTCTTTTCCCTGGGTCTGTCTAAACAAACAGTCCTTTTCCCGCCATTAGAGACAGAGGAGGAGGAGACCTACCCTGTGCCAGGGATTTTTCTCCCAGTCTTGGGGTGAGAAGAGACTTGTCCATGAGAGGCAAGATGTACTACTGGAAAGATGCACAAGCCTGGCCAAAGCAGAGCAGGGCTTGGCGCCCCATTGGCCAGGCTTGTGCTCCAGCCTAGCCACCCACCACCTCCCCTTAGGGTGAAAGGAGTCCGTCCAACTTGCCACTCACTAGTCCCTAACATATTGGGAAAACTGCAATTTCCAAGACTTTGCCTATTTCCTTTCCTTTTCACCAGCTTTCTTTCCCCCTCACCTCCATTTTTAAATGTTTAAAATTTCTTAATCACAAATAATATATGAAAAATACGAGCCAACATTTTCTGAGAACTTACTAGCTGAGATTCTAAGACTGTTAGGTGTCACACAACCACTTTATGAGGCAGGTTCCTATATTAGTACCATTTTACAGCTTAGAAAACTAAGGAATAGGGGTAAACGCTCAAGGTCACAGAGGCAAAAGAAGCTAATGAAGCTCAGGCTTCGAGGTCAGTAACTCACTGACACAGGCAGTTCCAAGGATTTGGGCTGAATTTTGTATTCATATTTAGTAATTTAGTAGTTCTTTTCTTAAAGAGGCCCACAAAAACTGGATGCGGCCTCAGAGATAGCAGCTGTAGTGTGCTGTCTTCTTGCAGATATTTAGAAAAATACATTTATGTTAATTAACTGTCCAATAATATACATTTTCCACATCTTTGCTTCCTATTCTTTGATCACTTTTTAATGAAAATTGTGTACTACTATTTTCTGGAGAGGATAAAATGATAATTCAGTTTTCTACAAAAGTTGATGGAAATTTTTTAATAGATTTACAGGTAGGTTTGTTTGTTTGTTTCTATCCTCACAACAATAAACAACAGAGAACACATTCATTAAAAAAAACACATTTACGGCTGGGCCAGCTGAGTGGCGCAATGGTTAAGAACTGACTTGGGATGCCAGAGGGCCCCGGTTGGGATCCCACATATGAAGGCCAGTGACACTGCCCTCTACAGCTAAGATGCTGAACAACAGCTCAACCTGGAGCTGGGCTGCTGTGAGTCGCTGGCGACGGCTAGGCTGCAGCCCCTGTGGCAGTGGGTTGCCATGGGCTACCGTGTGTAGCCAGCAGCCAGCATGAGCGGCCAGCAGCCAGCGTGAGCGGCCAGCAGCCAGCGTGAGCGGCCAGCAGCCGCAGTGAGCGGCCGTCCAGAAGCCGGCGACTGATCTGCCTCGCCTGGGAAGAGCACAATGATGGTGCCAACTTGGGCCAGTGAAGCAACGTCCTCCACAACTAGACTGAAGAACAAAACAACAGCAACTTGTCTGTTCCCCTTCTCCAATTCCCCAATAAAAATCTTTAAAAAACAAAACAAAACAAAACATATTTACGGCGCTCTTCCGAGCTCGGGGCTCCCCGTGCGCCCTCCTTCAGTACTCCGAGCTTGCCGTGGTGTTTCCCGCCCCGCCCCACTCCACGCGCCGGCTCATGCTCGGCGGCACCAGGCCCTCGCCTTCCCGGTCCAGACGGCAGCCCTCTGTAGAGCACCATGCTCTTCTATTCCTTTTTCAAATCCTTTGTGGGCAAGGATGTGGTCGTGGAACTCAAGAATGACCTGAGCATCTGTGGAACCCTCCATTCTATGGATCAGTATCTCAATATCAAATTAACTGACATTAGTGTCACAGACCCTGAGAAATACCCTCACATGTTATCAGTGAAGAACTGCTTCATCCGGGGCTCAGTGGTCCGCTATGTGCAGTTGCCAGCAGATGAGGTCGACACACAGTTGCTACAGGATGCAGGGAGGAAGGAGGCCTTGCAGCAGAAACAGTGATGGCGCCTCTGCTCCCCTTCCCTCTTCCATTGGAGCGCCTTTACCTCATGTCCCAGACCAGGACCCCTTCCCTCATACTTTAGGTGTTGTGGGTTTTTTTAATAGTGAAAGCACCCCCCCAAAGGAATAAGGGAATGAGAGAATAGTGGGGAGCAGCTATCCTCTGTTGAGGAGTGGATAAGTAGTCTGGGGAACTGCAAAGCCTTTCTTGTCACCAGCTCCTGCCTTTCTTACTTCTTCCCTGGAGATGGTGGGAAAATCTTCCAGATCTCTCCAGGGCAGCATGTGATTCATTCTGGGGATGGAAGGAATCTGTCCCGCATCGGGAATAAAATTTATGATGCAAACAACAACAACAACAACAACCATATTTACATGTGTAAACACACACACAGAAATAGATCTCCCGCTTTAAAAATACTTATGGTCCCACAGTGTGTGTAGCTAGCACCCGACTCTTTCAACAGACATTCTTGACTGTCCAAGATTCTAACCGTCGCGGGGTGTGCGCCACAGATGCTCGAATTTATCGACCAACTTTCCACTCGCCTCCCAACCGCGACCGCCCCTTCCCCGGGGTTCTTCCCCTCGTATTCTCTCTTCTTCCCGCTCCTCATCCGGGTTTCCTCCCTCACACCGTCCCCCACCCCTTTCTTCGCTACCTCTATACCACCCCCATTCCTGGCTGCCCCTCCCGCGTTTCTCCTTTCCTTGTCCTGCCCCTGCGCTTCAGCGCCAACCCCGTTTCCTGCCTCCCGCGGCCCCTTTCTAGCCCCCGCTTCCTCCCTGTGGACCTCGTTACACTTACTTACACAGAGTGCCCCCCACCCTTCTCGGAGCCCTTCGACCCCCTCTCCCAGCCCTGCCACTCCGCGGCCCGGCAGGAGCGCACAGCCGGCGGGCTACGAAGCGCGCTGACAGGGTAATGAATGGCTTCAGCGGTAATTAGAGACCCAGCGGCTAATCACGGTGTACATTTACATTTTAAGTGCTTGCAGAGGGAGCGAGGAAGGGGAGGGGACAGGGAGGAGGGAATGCGGGCCTTTTCGCAGCTCTCCCTTCAAGGACTCCGGAGCGAAGTGAATCGAAGTCTTGTACAGCTGGCAGCAGGGGAGGGGCGGGGGGGTGGAGCGGTGAGGGGAGCGGCACCTTCCAGGGCCAGACCAGGCGGACGCTGCATCCTCGCCCTACGCAAAACCAGAGCTCCCAGGCCCCTTCTTCCAAATTGCAGACCCCTGCCTACATCCCCACACACACACACCCCAAGTGAACGTTCAGCCTGGGCTTGCATACCCCGTGGATGAAGAGCTTGCTTTTTCCTTAACCAACCCCTTCCAATGTAGCTTCCAGCTGTTCGCGGAATCTTTCTCAGGCCTAGCCGAAACTGCCGCCCTTTAAGTCCCACAACTGCCCCGGCCTTACAGAGCTTGGGGTTCCCCGCGCCCCGCCAAGCGCTGCAGACAGTCTTTGTGTCTTCTCAAGGCTTCTGCGCCTCCAGCTCCTATGGCCGCTCCTCGTGGGGCCCGCGGGAGTTGGCGCGGCGCCGAAGTCCAGGTTCAGAGCAGAATGCGACCGCAGGGCCCCTGATCCCAGCGTGCAAGCAGGAGATCGGGGAGGTCGGTCACTTATACGTTGGGACGCAAAGGTCCACCTGCTCCAGCCACTCCCAAGGAGCGGTGATGGAGCCAGCCCGGAGTTTTGAACAGCGGAGGCCGAGAGCTAGGAGTTACAGGATGCCGAGGAGGCGAGAGCCCCGGTGAGGAGGGAGAGGACTCCGGCAGCCCCCTCTCAAGACTGGGGCCCAGCTCCGCCAGGCTTTGTCAATCCCCCAGCACTTTCAGGGTTGCCCCTCACCAGCTCTCCGTGCGCCTGTCCGCCACGCTCCGTCGAAGTCACCCCACCAGGATCAAGTCTGCCCCACTCTCTCGGTTCTGACGGCGGTGCCTGAGATGGGCGGAAGGATGAAGGCGCTGGGGCAGTTCTAGGGAGGGTCCAGCTCCTTTTCCAAACCCCTGCCTCCCTTCAGCAGTCCTTCAACTCCAACCTCGCCTCTGTCTTCGCTGTTCATCTATCCTGGTAGGAGACCCGGGGCCACTCTCTCGGTCGAGCGGAGTTCCCGGAGAGGGGCACCCAGCAGCTTCCTAATGCCACCAAAGCTTCAGCTTCCCACCTTCTTCCTTTTTCTCTTTTAAAATCTGCCTTCACCCAGTCTCCTTTTTGAAAACGGACCCCAGAGGTCCCAGGGGGCCAAAGCTGACTGACAACGAGCTACCTGGGAAAAAGGAGGATTCACATCAGCAGGCATGCAGCTCTAATAGTGGACTTTCAGGCAGGGGTGGAGGGAGCATAACCCTTGAGGAGGGATCTCCTCGTTCTCTTCCCATTTATCCCTGGGACAAGTCTGGCCCAGAGCCTCACTCCCCACTCCCCAGGGGTGTCCCGAGGTCCCGTAACCTCCAGTCAGGCGCGGGTAGGCTGAAACCTCAGCCTCCCGCTGCCCTGTGAGGACCACGCCGCGACGTAGTCATCCGAGGGCAGTCACCGAATTGGGCCGGAGGCAGCGCCTCCCGCACTTGCTGACGGTGCACAGGCTGTCCTTGAGGCAAGAATACTGGCTCTGGAGCGGAAGCGACAGAGTTGGGGGGTGGGGGTGGGGGTTCCCAGAGGAGTGGGGGAAGTTCCCAGAGGAGTGGGGGAAAGGCCCTGCAGGCCGCTTGTAAATCTTTCCTTGGGAGGGGAGAAGAGGCGGTCTTCAATTGGAACGCGGAAGGGCTTGGGGACCCTGCTTGAAGCGGCGTTTGCAACGCAAACGCAGTTTTTACTTAGCTTGCCCGTTTATAAGCGTTGGCTCGGGGAGAGCTGATGACGACTATAGGGGAACTTCGCCTACCAAGTCACCCTCTGGCGCTGCCGTTGCGCGCCGGGATGCGCGCTGCTCCCACGCCCCTTTAGCAGAGGATCCGGCTGGATTCCCAGAGGCGGGTGAGGCTGGGGCGGGGGCGAGCAGACTGAGTTGGGGGCGGGGCCTGAAGGTAGGGGCGGGGCTCCCAGGCTCCCAGGCCGGGCCTCCGCTAAAGGCGCGGAGCATCAGGCGCTGAGAGCGCAGAGTAGAGAGAGCAGTGATCGCTAAAGAGAAGTGGGAGACAAAGATCGCGCCGTCCCAGCCCGCCCGCCAGCGTCCAAGCAGTTCCCGCACCCTTAACCTGCCGGCCTTTACCCGGCTCGACCAGCGGCCATGCAGCCCCGAGGCTGAGGCGGCCCCATGGCGAAACCCGCGTCCCCGCGGTCCCGGCAACGACGGCGCATGGAGAACTTCCGTAAGGTGCGCTCCGAGGAGGCGCCGGGGGGTGGGGGGGTCGAGGGGGGCGGCCCGGGCTCCGGCCCCTTCGCAGACCTGGCGCCCGGCGCTGTACACATGCGGGTCAAGGAGGGCAGCAAGATCCGGAACCTGCTGGCCTTCGCCACCGCCAGCATGGCGCAGCCAGCCACTCGCGCCATCGTCTTCAGCGGCTGCGGTCGGGCCACCACCAAGACCGTCACGTGCGCCGAGATACTGAAGCGCCGCCTGGCTGGCCTGCACCAGGTCACGCGGCTGCGCTACCGGAGCGTGCGCGAGGTGTGGCAGAGTCTCCCACCTGGGCCCACGCCGGGGCAGAAGCCCAGTGAGCCGGCCGCCAGTCTCAGTGTACTTAAGAACGTGCCCAGCCTCGCCATCCTACTTTCCAAGGATGCACTGGATCCGCGTCAACCCGGCTACCAGCCCCCGAGCCCCCACCCTGATCCTTCATCCCAGCCAACCGCGCCGACGTCCAAGAGGAGCTTAAGGGAACCCGCTGCTGGAGAAGGCTCCGCGAAGCGGTCACACCCTGAGCCAGGTGCTGCGGAAGACAACCAGACGATGACCTGAGAACTCCCTGCCCTGGGCCACCTAGACTGGCTAGATCTTACCCCCAGCGGCTCCACCTTGAGGCGCACCTCCAGACGTTCACACCTCGGTCTTCTGGAGCTCACAGCCTGGTCTCAGCTCCTCAGACTGGTATCATGGACCCCACATCACAAGAGAGGGACCCAGGGAAGCTTCGTGGGGCGATTGCCCCTCCATCTGTGTTGTCTGAAGGCGCAGAATTCCACCGTCATCTTTTCTGAGCCATACTGGGACCCTTTTTAGGGAGGGAATGGTGGACAGTGGAACTCTTGAGCCATACTCAGGACCCCCACGGGTTAAAGGCACCCAGCATTCATGAGGGAAGCCAAGGAGAGCTCTTGGAATCACCCCCACCAGCGGAGTGCAACGGGTGAGAAACTGGTAGGGGAGTCTGAGTTGTGGGGAGCCCCATTCTGCCCCTCACCCCAGGACAGTTACCTTTCTAGTTTTCTTCCCCCCTGCTTTTAAGGAACAGTCTTGAGATTATGGTGGCCGCGGCATTGCCACAGACTCCAGCTCTTGTAACATCCCCCCCTTCCCCATGCTGGCCCAGAGGGAGAGACCCAAGACAGAACTCTCCATGCCTCCTTCTTTGAGCCCCAGCTGGAGTCTTGCTTCCAATAAAACAAACACAAAAATGGCTCTGTCCCAGGTTTTCTCTTAACCACTTGCATTGCAAAGACAGCTCTGGCCTGCCCCCTTGTGTCTCAGTCCCCACTAGCCTAGGATCCTTAGTCTTTGGAGTCTTCAGGGTCAGGCACAGACCGGGCAGTTTCAAAATGGTTCAAGGAGCACATTGCCCAGTCCCTGGCTTCTCCCTCTCTCTCCAGCCCTCCCTAGCTGCCTCTGGCCTCAGGGGCTCATGGCCGGAAGGCCTGTCTCCCCCCATGCATTACCAGTAAGGAAAAGGGAGCAGCACATTGCTTTTCTGAGAGAGGAAGGAAGAAAAGCATCGATGAACTCCCCTGGGGGGATCATTGCCAAGGGTGGCAGAACCTACTGGGGTCCCTAAACCTGCAGCCTTCTGCCAATAGACTGAGCCTTATCCAGAAGACCAGCACAAAGCCCCACACTCCATGGGTAGGATCTCCCTTTCACTGCTCTCTCTCTCTAAGAAAGGACAGCACACCCTTGGGAGAGGGGAAGGAGAGAGATGAGCACAAATCCACTGCTGGAAATTACTATTCAGCAGAGAAGCTGGGACTTGGGCTGTGAATCCCTGCAGGCTCCCTGATAAGCTGCTGCCTTCAGCCCTGCACAGCTGTCTGCTGAGAGATAACGGCCTGAAGCCTCTGTCCAACTCCAAGTCAGCTGGGGGAGGAGGAAGTGCTGTCTTCTAGAAGAACTCTAGTGAGTAAAGGTGTATGTGTGTGTGTGTGTGGGGGGGGGCAACATAGCCCCAGGATCTCAGCAGCACACCTCAACCCATGCAACTCAACAGCACCCTGGACAGGAGGAGGTGGGGAGTAATATAAGTCACTTTGCTGGTGAATCCTGAAATAAATCCTTCTGCTGGTGATAAGAGGTAGGTTTCTGCTTCTGACAGAAGCAGCTCTTCAGGGAGTTGTCCCTCCCCTATATCTCTGCTTGAGCTTTGTATCAATAAGCCCTCCCATCCAGACTGGCACTCATTGCCCTCCCCAATTTATTGTTTTTGATGAGTGAGTCCCTGCAGGGAGCCAAGGGGCTTGTGTGTGCTTGCTGACTCTCAGGGGTGGCCCAATAAGGGTGGAAAGAATGTAAATTATCCTAACAACCAAGGATCCCTGGGTTGGTCCTGGGCTTCCTCATCTAAAATAAACAACAAAACTTAGAAGAGGTCCTGCATGGTAGAAGCAAGCTTAAGGGAGACGTCTCGGTTCTGGAAAAGGGCCAATGCTCGAAGACCACCACACCAGTACCTAAAGTCCTGATTGGCACTCACCAGGACTATGCAAGCAGGGGCTTTCTCTCTTTGATTCTTGGGTCAGGTAAGTCCACTTCCGCCCTGGAAACTCCTGGGGTGTGGAGAAAAGAGGGGCTTGTTGTTGCCCCACCTTCAGAGTGTTAACCTGCCCCCATGAGGACTGTTTCTGCCTCCCATGCTGGAAATCAGGTTATGAAACTGGCTTGCTTTTCTGCACCCCCCACTCCAGCAGGTTCGGTTTCCAGGCCTTTAATAGGTGCCCATGGGTGCCAGTGGAACCTAGAACCCATGAGCACCCCACCCTTGCCTTACTGATCCTCTGGCCCTGTTGACTCAGGGACAGGCTTCAAAGGAAGGTGACAGGTATCCCTGGACCCCTCCCCCCAAGGCTGAGGTGGGACCCTGAGAAGTGCTAGAATAAGAGGGGCAGGGTGACTTGCAGGGGAGAGGCCCAGTGGCAGAGTGGGAGGGGGTGTGAAGTCCTCCTGTGACGCCATCTTTCCAACAGTAGCCTCTATTCAGGAGCTTCTTAGGCCCTGCCTTGGGACACTTGTAGGCCAGGGGTGGCAGTGAAGGCTCACACCCACAAAACTGTCAGGTCACACAATCAAAATCCATTTGGGAACTTAGATGTATATAATCCAAGGCCAGAGCCTGTGGTCAGATGGGCAGTGGGCCTCCAGCTGGGCCTTGAGGGACTTCACTGTTGTACCAGGTCCCAATCTAGGCCTGGGGTGGGACTGGGGATAAGAACCACAGAATAATCAGATATTGTTTCTGCCTCAAGGAGGTCCCAGTCTAGTGCAGGGAAAGAAAAAGCCACAGCACAGTGCCATGGTAGTGGGAGAAGGTGGGAGCTCTGAAAGGGGGCGCTTAACTCACCCAGAGGTGCTAATAAAGCTGGTTCCCCACAGACCAGAAGGTCTGTGCAGGCAATTCCAGGCAGAGCACTGAGAGGTGATGCTGTCTCTGGTGTTGAGGCAGCCTCAAGTGTCTGAAAAACATAAGCATCCTAAGGACACGTGGCAAGAGACAGGTGGGACTGGAATACCAGGTGGGAGTCAGGCCACAGGGAAGCAGCAAGGAAGTAGGGGGCCAATGAAAGCCAGGCAGTGCCCCAGTCAGCTTGGTGTTTGAGAAGGATCCCTCTGACACCTCTGTAGGTGGGAAGTGGATTGAAAAGGGCCTGACTGGATCCCAGAGGCTACAGGGAGGTAAGAGATGGGACTGTGGTAGCAGAGACACAGATGGGGATAGATTTTATAGGATTTCACTGCCATTACAGCCAGGACAGAGGAAGGCTTCTCCTGTGGCATTAGCCCTAGCCTGGCTAACCTGGCATCCCAAGGGACATGCTATAGAAGGGCCAAACAATAGAGGGATTTTTGTGGGTGTGTAGGAGGTGACGTCCACAGCTTCAAACTCGTAAAAGCTTTAGGAGCTATTGTCTATTGGCCATTATTCTGCCCGGGCATGTTCACTGCACAGTAGGGAGAAGACCTGGGTCAGACACACTCCCACCTCACTCCTACACGTACCCCACCACTCCCTCCATCTCCCAGCCCCAACCCCATTAGTTTTGCAGTTTGGGTCATTGCTGTGTCCACATTGGCCACTAGGGATGCTGTAGTCTCCTCAATTTCACCGAGGTGTTGAAATACTTCCAGGTCTCCCAGAAAGGGGTAATTGAAGAAAGGGAGGGAAGGAGGAGGGAGGAAGGAAATACAGCTACAGGAGGGTCTCCTTGGTGACACCAGGTTTCTTCTCAGATCACAGATCTTAATTGGTAATTGTACCCCCATAATGTGATCCTATGATTGTCAGTCACCGCACTGAACCAGAAGCCCATGATTCAATGGATCCTGCCTACCTTACTCCCTAAGCGGCTCCTGGCACACAGGAAGCCCACAGAGAGCTGATGACTGAAGGAATATACTGATTGAGCCAGATTTTGAACTGTTCTGATGCCATATGAAAGTCCCTAACTGTCCAGCCCCATGGACAGTGGCCTATCTCTACCCCAGCTTCTTTTCCCCTCTGGGCCCATGGGTCCTAGCTGCTCTTTGGAAAAGCTAGAGTCACCATGGTAATTGGGTTTGTATATCCAACTTTAGGATTCTGGTGGGATTTCTGACACCTCCTGATTATCATAGATATTGTGGATTGAATTGCATCCTTCCAAAAGTGATGTTAAATCTTTAACCCCTGGTACTGTAAATGTGACCTTATTTGGAAATAGGGTTTTTGCAGATGTAATTAATATATAAGATGAGGTCATACTGAAGTAGGATGGGTCCTGAATCCAATATGACTAGTGTCCTTGCAAGAGAAGAAGAGACAGAGACACACACAGAGCGAAGAACAACATGTGAAGAAGAAGGCAGAGACTAGAGTTGTGCAGCTGCAAGCCAAGGAATGCCAGGGATTGCGGGCAAACAACTGAAGCTAGGAATAAGGCATGGAACAGATTCTTCCCTAGAGCATTCAGAGAGCATGATCCTGCTGACACCTTGATCTTAGACTTCTAGCTTCCAGAACTATGAGAGAATAAATTTCTGCTATTTGAAGTCACCCAGTCGTTGGTGCTTTGCTACAGCAGCCTTAAGAAACAAATACAGTAGGTATTCTCACCACCTTCAGTGGAAAAAAGAAAAAAGAATGTGGGGTGTTTGCCAAGGTCCTTGTTATCAGAATTTCCAGTCCTGGGCCAGATGAGTGGCTCGTTGGTTAAGAGTTGGCTTGGGGGCCGGCCGAGTGGCGCGATGGTTGAGGGCTTGCTTGGGATGCCGGAGGGCCCCGGTTCGGATCCCACATGTGAGGGCCAGTGACACTGTCCTCTACAGCTGAGGTGCTGAGCAGCGGCTCGACTTGGAGCTGGGCTGCTGTGGGTCGCCGGCGGCGGCGTGGGCTGCAGTCCCTGTGGCGGTGGGTTGCCATGGGCTGCCGTGTGTAGCCAGCGGCCAGCGTGAGCGGCCAGCAGCCGCAGTGAGCGGCCGTCCAGAGGCCGGCGACTGATCTGCCTCACCCGGGAAGAGCGCAGTGATGGTGCCAACTTGGGCCAGTGGGGCGGCGTCCTCCACAGCTAGACTGAGGAGCAAAATTACGGCAACTTGTCTGTCCCCCTTCCCCCAATTCCCCAGCACTGTTCCCATCCCCCCAATTCACCAATAAAAATATTTAAAAAAAAAAAAAAAGAGTTGGCTTGGGACGTCAGCTCTGAGCAGCAGGGCCCCAATTCGGATCCCACATTAGGGCCAGTGACGCTGCTCCCTTTATAGCTAAGATGGTGAACAATAGCTCGACCTGGAGCTGGGTTGCCGTGCAACGGTGTAGGCTGCAGTGAAGCTGCAGTGGGCTGCCATAAGCTACCGTGAGCGGCTGGCAGCCTTCGTGAGCTGCCAAGAGCCTCCGTGAGTGGCTGTCCAGTGGCCGGCAACCGACCTGCCTCAGCCGGGAAGAGTGCAATGATAATACCAACATGGGCCAGTGAAGCGACGTCCTCCACAACTAGACTGAAGAACAAAAGGACAGCAACTTGTCTGTTCCCCTCCCCCAATTCCACAATAAAATCTTAAAAAAAAAAAGAAAAAAATTCCAGTCCTGAACAGAAGGAGGCTGTCTACTCTAAGGCTTGTGCTGGCAAATGTAACACCTGGTGTCATATTGAACAAAAGTCAGGCTGACAGTGATTTGGGGTAAGTTCTTTTCTGAGCCTCAGCTTTCTTATCTGCAAAATGGGCCATATTTTTGTGACCCATTTAATATACTAATACCAGGCTTCCCAACATTGGTTCATCATCAGAATTACTTGGGGACTTGTTAAGAATACAGATTGCCTGGACTGAACTCCAAACCAACAGGATCAGAATCTCCCAGGAAGTACCTGGAAATAGGCATTTTAATAAGATCCTCATGTGATTTTGATGGTTAATCAGGGTTGACTACTCACTAAGATAATATATATACAGAGTGGTACTCACACTGATAAGAGACACAAAATTAAACCCCCCTTCCCCTTCACATTCAGCCACAGTTTAAACATTTTTCTGGAGACAAACTCACCTGTTAAAGAACTGTTGTGAGCTGTCCCTTAGAGGTGGTTCTGGGGAAGAGAGACTCTTGGCTCAAGGAGGCAGAGAAAGAACCTTTAGGAGGGCAGCAAATGGACTCCAAGCACCAAGTTCCTCTGCTTGGGACCCTCGTTTCCTGAAAGGAAACAGAGTGGGTAGCCCAGCTCAGACAGCTTTCTTTGTTAAAAAAAAAAAAATTATAAGGATGTGGAAAAATTGGAATCTGCATACATTGCTGGGGGGAGTATAAAATGGTGCGTGCTGTTTTGGAACAGCTTAACAGCTCCTCAAAAAGTTAAACATAGAGGGCCGGCCGAGTGGCGCGATGGTTAAGAACTCGCTTGGGATGCCAGAGGGCCCTGGTTCGGATCCCACATATGAGGGCCAGTGACACTGCCCTCTACAGCTAAGATGCTGAACAACAGCTCAACC